>NW_018021843.1:16802-23120 GCF_002006095.1 Pseudomyrmex gracilis
CGGTTGCTATTCACGACTTAGAGTCGCGAACTGCCCTCCCGGCGAGGGTGGTCAAGTGAGGAATTGATTGCGGAGAAACAACAAAAAAAAATAATATAATCTCGCGATGCTTTTAGGCAGTTATGCGTCTCTGAGGTTCCGAGTATTAACCTCGAGTTAGATTTTTAACTAGTGGAACTCCCGATTAATATTTGTGGGTGGACTTACTACTTGCTGTTTCTTGTTGATTCTCGGTTGAGGCCGGTGCGGCACTGTAATGGCTCGGAGTTGCAAGTCGCTGGTGTTAATGCCTCTGTGATCTTGCTTTCCGCACTCACTGACTTATTCACTCACTGATCTGCGGCTCTTTTCGGATACGCGGCGCGGTTCTTTTTGAGTTTCCGATTCCGAGAGCCCTGGCTTATATACTGTTTTAATAAGCGAGGACTCTTCTAATCGGGAACTCAGTTAAGCTTTGCTGGTTCCTATTTGTTAATTAGTCGGTCGGGCGACTTCCGAGATCGCCAATCGGCGACGATCTCTCGCTTTGGTCGCCTCGTCCGATTTTCCGGGGAAGGAAAAAGGGAGAGTGTTGTCTTTTGCGATCACGCCGCATAGACCTCTTGTTGTTTGTTTGTAATAAAAATGTCGGAGTTTCTATTTGCGCCGGTCGCTCTAATTTTTATGACCGGCATTTTCATGACCCGGAGATATCCGGGTTTGTTTGGAAAGCTGCTCGAATAGTTATTTAAAATTTCGTGTTATTGCTAGGCGCAGTTTATCTTTCCGATATAGTTTTCGTTTGTTCTCCTATCGTCTGGAGTTTTAAGTTTCCAAACGATAGGAGACCCGTTTGAATTATTTATTATTATTGACCAAAAAAAAGGGTTGCTATGCGCTGGCGCGTCGCGTCGCAGGAAAAAAGGGGACCGTGGAGTCTTTAGGACGTAACATTTTTTTCCAGGATATAAGTGGACAAAAATGTTTGTGGGATGTGTTGCGCAATAAACATGTACGCACTAGTAACTCTGTACAGAATATATATTTATTGCCACCATCTTACACACACCTACATCCAACGTGTTACACAAATACTCGCTCTCTGCACGTTAGAACTTTAGTCGTGTTCCTAAACGCGAGACGTTCGAGTTATTAATTATTCGCGTACCATGCAAAGCACCATCCATCTTGTACCAGCGCTTGCTACCTACTACTCTTTTCACTTTCCTCGCCAGCCAGCGCAAACTCACTACGCTGCGCGCGCACATCGGACAATTGTATCCTTGATGGTTTTTTAACTCGCTTCCGGTTTTCCGATGCTAGTTTTTACCACTTCCGGTGTCCCAGGAAATTCTTTTTTCCGTTACCGGAAAGTGTTTCACAGTTGCCGCGGTTTTCCTTTTTTCAACGTAAATGGTTTTCTCTGCTCCCGGAAGCTTTCTCGTTTTTTGACTTCTCCTTTTTGTGCTTTCCGGTTTTTCCGGAAGTTTGCCCCGTTATTATTATTTTTGTGTTTTTTAGTTTGCCCAAAAACCGTATTTACTGACCTCCGATTTACTCGAAAGTTACTTGTATCGCCTTCCGGTTTATTTAGCAACCACCCTTCTAACTTTTGGTTGTACTCGGAAGTTGCTTTTCTTGGTTTCCGGTTTGTACGGAAGCTGCTTTTTACTATTCGTTTTTATCTGGAAGTTTTTAGAACTTAATACTACATGAACATAGTACAGAAAAGACTTAATACTACGTAAACAAAGTACGGAAAAACTAAATACTAAATGAACAAAGTACAGAAAACTTAATATTAAATAAACGCTAGGGACATTAATCCATGGATTGTTCCTACTGTGTTTTTTTTTGTTGTATCGTTCTTAATTGCACACGTTTTTACTACCACTTCCAGCCAGTTCACCCACATTTCTGCATCCATCGGCTTGGCCTGTTTGTCCGAGCTTCCATCTGTGGTCTTTGGTCCTATCGGCTCAATCCATATCGCTTTCTTGTCCCTTAATGACAATGTCATCTACTCCTAATAATTCTGCAAGTTCAGCTAGCGTTTGACATGAATCTTTATGAAGTAATGTCTCCAATTCTTCGTCTTCAAACTTTTTCGGTGCGCTAGATCGTTCTTTATCTTCAACATCAAAATCATTATTTTTGAAGCGTCTAAATCAATCTCTGCATGTTGTTTCCGACAGAACATAGTCGCCGTAAGTCTCAACAAGAATTCTGTGTGCTTCAGCTGCAGATTTTTTTAAAATAAAATAGTGCAATAAAATTCTTCGCAAATACTCTTTTTTTGGCACAAAATTCGACATGTTTAACACTATGAAAAAAAAGTTGTTTACACTTCGGCAAAATGACATACACTGAATTTTAGGCTTGCCTATGGTACTTCCTTATAGATGCGTTATATATCATCTTAAACTACACGCAAGGAGTTCTGATAACGCCATTTGTTGGGAAACAGCGAGAACTTATTCAAGGTCCCAATACTTATGTTGCAATTAGATTTCCTAGTAATCCAGTTCTGAGAGAAGTGGATCGAAACAATAGCTACTCAGAACAGACAAGAAAGCGTACGAAATATACCGAAATATAGCCGTATTTGCATATTGCACTTCACAAATGATTGCGTCAAAAGCATTGGTTATTTGCAAGTGCGATTGAAACCAAATGCGGGGTTGTCTATTTTTCCTCAAAATCAAAAGTAATTTGATTCTTGTTAATATAATTTCTACTAACTTATGTGCACGCGAGCTTGTATTATCCAATATGTAAGTGGTGAAAAGCTTCATTGCAACGTTATAATGTGGAACAGAAAAATAGAAAGTTTAATGTAGCTTAATTATTTGCAAGTAGTACTAATTTGTAAATATGTTATTGTGGCAGCTGTAAAAGCCACTACTAAAAATTAAAGCACCTTACGGCAGGTCGCGCAATTCCGCGCGCCGCCGCTACGTGGCGCACGGCCACGAGTGTCGCGCGGAGGTGCTGTTTGCCGCGGCGTCTTTATATATAAACCCGCTCGGCACATAACTATCGCTGTAGAGTGAGCGGCAGCAAGATACTAGAAGATACTAGAATGTCAGCACCATCAATCCTGAAGCACCCAGCAACGCTCCAGCGGTCCGGATCACTAGATCAACGCATCCACAATTCTCAGGGGTCCATCTCGGAGCAGTTTTCAATCCGGAGCCAAACGGAGTAGCAAAATTAAAAGCAACCAATCCTAAGGCGGAGTCCACCGGACCAGTAGAAGAGTCATTCCGGCCGTGGATACTCCGACCACACAACGTACCTTCGCCTCGACAAATTCGGCCTCTTAGAGCTCTGCTAGCGCAGTGGGACATCAGGATTCGGAGATACACCTCATCCAGAGATCGCTTAGACCTACCACCGCTCATTTCTCCAATACTTTTTCCTCCTTGCCAGCGCATTCACAAGTCGACGCAGACGTTTCCCCCACCCCGCGTACACAGAGGGGTTCAAGGGAAACCACTGGAATATAAAGATCAATCCACGCAGTCGAGCGGCAGTGAATGGGAACGATCGCCACGGAAAACTATCTCAGCAGCAGTACAGACTAACAAGGAGAGTGTACACCCTGTGGGTCACCGATTTTGATGCAATTTTGCAGAATGGTAGTACGCATATAGAAATAACAAATGCTATTCGGAGACGATGCAACTCTCAAGCATTTGCAAGAAATCGCAGTTTGAATTTTCGCGTGCTACGTAAGTACAATTCGAAAAAAAAGTTTTTTGAAGTGACGGCGTGGCGCAGCGGATTAAGCACCGCGCTAGTAGTCCGCGGGTCGCATGTTCGCGCCTATGCTAGTTTTGTCTTTTTTTTTGTTTGTGGTATCACACTGTTAGGATTATTATAAAAACAAATATAGAAAACATGTATATAATATTATATTAAAAATATTTAATAATATGCAGAAAAATACATTTTGAAATTATTTTTGTTGTTGTGTGCTTTTAATAAAAACGAAACAATGCAAATATAAGAAGTATACATATATATATTTACAAGAAGAAACAAAAATATAACTGTATTCAAACTTATAATATCGTATAACTGCCGTTTTTTCCCCTCGAATTTCACGCTTCTACCTACAAAAGGACTGCGTCCTTTCAAATCAATTTTTTTTGTATATGTTTTCTTGTAAGAAGACCTTTGGACTGCTTGTAATGCTAGAGCCGATGCATATTTTTAAATGTAAACAAAATATGTTTTCCTTCGTCGATAATAAAACACAAATGTTCTTGCGGAAAAGTAAGTTTTATACAATGTGCTTGGTGCACAACAGTATTATGTTTTACTTGCTTTTATGATTGTTATCATCCTACAATGTGTAAAACTACAGAGCAACAATGATACATTACTGTTAATGTAAATACATATATGTAAATACATATACACTTCTTATATTTGCATTGTTTTGTTTTTATTAAAAGCACACAACAATAAAAATAGTTTCAAAATGTATTTTTCTGCATATTATTAAATATTTTCAATATAATATTATATACATGTTTTCTATATTTGTCTTTATAATAATCCTAACAGTGTGATACCACAAAAAAAAAGACAAAACTAGCATAGGCGCGAACATGCGACCCGCGGACTACTAGCGCGGTGCTTAATCCGCTGCGCCACGCCGCCACTTCGAAAAACTTTCTTTTCGAATTGTACTTATGTAGCACGCAAAAATTCAAACTGCGATTTCTCGCAAATGCTTGAGAGTTGCATCGTCTCCGAATAGCATTTGTTATTTCTATATGCGTACTACCATTCTGCAAAATTGCATCAAAATCGGTGACTCACAGGGTGTACACTCTCCTTGTAAGATCATCGGCGAGAGTATCCCCCGGCACTCCAGAGACATACAAGAGAAAAAGCGGCGACATAAATCGAAAAGGCACCGATCCCCGAGAACCACGACAAGGAGAACCTACTCCAGCAGTCGACGAGATTGTTCACGGCATCACAGAACTATGCGGAAAACTCCCGCGTATCCAATTATTCAAATCGGCTCATGTCAAAGCCAAGTAAATAGTCTGTAAATAGTGCTGGAATAAAACCCATATTTTTAGAACATCGCTCAATCTTCACTAAAGCGAAGAACCTGACCTCGGCCGCTATCCTTTTGCTGCTGTCACTACTGCTGGTTTTCACCAATGTTGCTACACACACTTAATCGCCAAAGTTATATTTATCAATAAAACATGTACAATTCCTTGTCAAATGTTAATATTATTGATCATTGCATTCCACAGTTGACGAAGCGTCGCAAAGTGAAACATTATATGATTGCAGAATGAAATGGTCAACTATCAAACACAGAGATGATTGCTGGCCAATCAATCGCAGTCGACAGAGCACCAATGCATTCCGAGTCTATGAATGATTCACAGACGAGGTAAAAGAATTTATTAACTTAAAACTGTATATCTTCAATACTACTTCTCTTATCGTCCTTCTTACTATTTGTTTGTATGTGGACCTTGAAATGAGTAACATTTTTGTTTGCAGTTCAATAACAGAAAAGCAAGCAGAGACAGAAAGCAGTACATTCTTATCATGCAATGTACTGAGCACTCAAAAAAAGATTTACAGATATCCTGGAGATATTAAAGATGAGAGATTGAGTTGAAAGGCCGATCCGAGCAGTAAAATACAAGTTGGTCGTGTATCACAAATAGTCTTTATTAAATTCAACAGACGTTTCGGTCAATGGTTTAGACCTTCATCATGTACTGAGTACACAGTGTCCTGTGCTGACTGTTTTGGATGCTGTTTGCTCGCGTGTTATCTGTTTCAAATCACATTTCTATACACTGATGAAGGTCTAAACCATTGACCGAAACGTCTGTTGAATTTAACAAAGACTATTTGTGATACACGACCAACTTGTATTTTACTGCTCAGATCGGCCTTTCAACTCAATCTCTTGACAATTTCACGAGCGAATCAACGATTAAAGATGAGCTTGTAGGTCAAATGACCTCAGCAAGTAACAGTCAATGCATTCGATTATTACAATCGGCTTGCAAAGCAACAAATAAAAAGATAAAAACATTAATGCTTAAAGAATTGCGCCATAAAAAGAAAATAGCAAGCTTGGTACAAATGTTGCGTAAATTGCGACAAAAAAATGTGATCGTTCAAAAAATGCTTTAGAAATTATAAAGGTATAAACCTTTGACTATATAAATATGGACTGCTAGTCGGGAGATCTGACCGTAGACGACATTGAACAGCGCACTCTGAGTTTGGGCCAATAACTAATAGGTCGTCACGTGGTCCTTGCCAGTGTCACCAGTATTATAT
>NW_018021843.1:24360-29846 GCF_002006095.1 Pseudomyrmex gracilis
GAATCGTACGGTGTCGAATAATTTGGTGTCGAATAAATCTGTGTCGAATCGAGCGGTGTCGAATCGTACTGTGGTCAATAGAGTATCACCCAATTAGATGTGTTAGAAAACCACAAATATGCATTAATAAAATTATTTATATCGTTATATTTAGACATAAAAATGTCACATTTAGCAAAAACACTTACGTTTAAGGCTCACGATACTTTCGTCAGACACACAAATAAAAAATTAACAATATTGAAAGGTCAATAATTTGATATACTTATTTTAAAACAATGTTATCAATATGTTACAAATGTTAAATTTTAATATATGGTAATATTATTATTATTATAATTATTATTATTTATGGCAAATTCTATTTAAATTATATTAAATTTGTTTGTACAAGTAATTGTGTTTCACATTTACAATTTTTACCTTACTTACTTTCTCGAACTATATTTGAATTTCCCGCTTTTTGGCCCAAAGGCGGTGCCTATTTCTTATCTATGTTACCTACGCTGCTTATACATTGCTTAAATGGGAAAAGTGGGGGGAACTAGCAGTCCATACTTATATAGTCAAAGGTATAAACAAATAGTGTAATAATAATAATGAAAAAGAGTCAATAACAAATTTTAAGATACTAATTAAATTATACTGTACGCGGCGCCTTTTTTAACTTTTTGTAAAAAAGTTAATGTGTTCGGTGAAATTCTTGTATACTGTGACGGGCACCTCGCGTTGGACGTTATGGCGAAGGCGCCGAACAATTTCGGCACGTTTTTTCCAAAAAGAAACCAAATTTTTTTACTCACTTAAGTCGAAAGTTGGGCGCCAGGCGTGGTTTTTTACACACCAACTCAAAAATCTTAATTAGCAGCAAGAATCCCGACAAATAATTTCGACGTGAAGGTTACTCGGCATCTCAGTTTATAACGATAACGGAAAGGCGTGGGCTTAGAAGGCAGTGTTTAGTAAATAATGGCAGAGAAACTTGTTTGTTTTGAGTTAAATAACAAAAATATAATTTTAATGAAAATCGTTTTCAATGATACCGAGTATCGGCAGTACAGTGTATTGCATAATCAACAGAAAACAAAACATAAAAGAAAATGGTACAATTACTGAGGCGTGAACACTTTACACCGTCAATTACGCGTAATCGGCAACTAATTCAGCAGGTGTAATTTTGTACAAGGTCGCACGGAGATGACCACACGGGTTATTTCTGCGGAGGAATGTGCGGTCGCGTGTAAGACGTTTGGCGCGACGTGCGGGCGCCGCACGCTCTCCGTGTAGCGCGAGCTAGACAATAGACTAACGCACGGCCGCGATCCGACTAAGAATTTCGGCACAATTCGCAATTTTATTCTTTTATATGTCATAAGCAACAAACAGGTAATATTCCGTGTCTCTAAATTATACGCTCGGTAACGAAAACGACATACAGACGCGGCACAAAAATATAGTATAATAAAAATACAAAAAAATGACAACAAGACACGCACGAATAACGAGCGGGATTACGTCCGGATTGTTGCGACCGTGTTACGGCGAGAGAGCAGCTAAGAAAAGATTTTACGGCAACCACCGATTTTACTAGCTCAATTATACAATATTAAACACATCAAACGCGAATTTACCGCACAGCATCGAGCTGACAATCGACTTACAGACTTGATCCACGACAGTATAATTTCGAAAGTACAGAATATGCGAGAGAGAGCAAGCAATCACTCACGTTTGTTGGCACCCTTCTCACGTGTTTTCTCAGCTCCACCAAAGGAGTTTTTCCTGACAGCTTTCTCAAGGCTGTTCTTCGGGGCTCTCCGTACTACTCGATCCTCCTTGGGCCTCACTTCACGGCACTCACTTTGGCACGTTTCACAATATTTTTTGGAGGAAACGGCGAGGAACTCGCGTCGTTTACGGCCCGCACAACACTGATCTCGGCCGCTACGGAAATTTCCCTCGGGGCCGCATGCCGTTACTCGGGCCAGGTAATTAGCCAATCATACGTGCGGCACTGTGATTGACGGCGGCCACGTGCGTATCGGCAACGCGTCAACGCGGGCCCTTTCCTGGCTGTATCGGTCCGCTCCGCTTTTTTTCTGTTGTAGATAAGCTTACTCGGGCCCATCCTCCCGCATCACGGAGCCGACAACTTCACAGAGTGACCCGCTCCAGTTTTTGTAAAATCGGAGCACCGGTATCTCCCGTTTTCTGGTTCGTCGTCGACATCATTGCCGAGCGTCTCGTGCCTATAAGGCCCTTACGCCCCTGTATCGATGTCTGTCTCTATCGTCTCTCTTTGTTGCTTTTCTTCGTCCGACGCTGCGTGTCGTTCTACGATCTCTCTCTCTATGCACTGAATAAACTACAAAATAACAGCAAAGCAGTTCGTACGCCAAAGTCACCAATTCGTGTTGCTCAAACGCCCAGAATAATCTGAAATAATCGCAAACAACAATTACCACAAATCGCAACGCTTCAACTATAGATAATAAACAATATCGGCGCCACGCGGCATCGCCAATAAATGTGTGTTTGTTTCTTGCGCGCAACCTAACAAGCTGCTCTCCCTTAAATCGAAGAAGACGCAAGCCCATCGCCTTTCGTGCCGGCCGGAACTATTTCCTTGTGACGGACACACAAAATGATGTCACACTACATAAAAAAAAAAAAGTAAAACAGTGCGCCAAGTACACGCACTACACATAATACTTTAAATTAAAATTCTAAACTCAAACTAGTATTTATAAAAAAATGTATTTTATTTTTAATATAAAACATCCGTTTTTTACAAAAGCTACGTTACAAAAAAAATATGAAAAAGTAGCACCAAGTACACTTGTGTACATTTAAAGAAATTATTCAAAACATTATAAAAAAATAAAAAGTATAAAATTATTATCCATGTATCGATAGTTAGACTTTGCCTTTCGTGCAAAGTCAAAATATAAAAAATAATTAAGGCAAAAAGCCTTGGAGTGGCTGCACCAAAACTATAGCAGACATGTTTTATTTGTGCTCGTGCGAGCTATTTTTAATTTATTTTATGTCACATATGTAACTATGAAAAGCAATCAGCATTGCACTAAACGTAAAATTCTTACCAAATCTGAGATAATCATAGGACTGTAGGAATCAATTGCAGGATGGTATGCAGTGAAATAATCATAATATTGATTGTCCAGACGTTTTGACTACTTTATTTCAGTCATCATCAGTGGATTGCNGATAAGAAAAAATTACAAAAAATTAACAAATTTGATAGTCTTCCATTCATTACAAAGATGTGATTTAAAAATTACGTTAAAAATAGAGAATCAATACATCAACGTACCTTACATTTGAATCTCCTCAGCATTTACAGTCGAATGACACAAAGATGTTGTTTACTCAGAGAGTTTTTGACTGAGGAAATTCAAACCAAGGCTCACATTGTAAGTACATACAAAGATCCATCTGTCGAGAGATGAGATAACTAGGCAATTTTATTCAAAAGTGGAAGATAAGCGTTATCCGACAGTTTTGTATCCTGCATGACATTAATACTATTTGGATTTACTTTCATATGTAACATCTCGGAAGTCAGTCTTGTAAAATAATTAGATTCATTGTCAAGCACATGAGACATACTCCAATCAAAAGAATAACCGGTACTGAGACAACGCTCAGAAATGACAGTATTATGTTGAGAAGGACAGTATTATTGGTGAGAAGTGACAGAATACTGATGTTCTCTGAGTCTCGTTCTCAGCTGTCGTCTTGTTTGACCAACATAATTAGAACAATTCCCACAAGGAATGTTGTATACAACATTCTTTTCATTATTTGTTAATATGATATCTTTATGTGTTTTTATATATTTATTTAATTGGGACAAATTTTTATATGTCAATGTGATTTGTTTGTCTTTTGTGATATTAAAAAATTCTTTGTTTTAATCGTTAGAATGCGCATATGGGATTACAAAATAACTAACAGATTTATCATTGTTAACATCTTTACCAGACGGACCACCTTTATTGAGCTTGTAACTAAGAATATCAGTCTTCTTTTTATGATTTTAAAAATAAATTCTAAAGGGTAATTATTGTCAATTAAAATTTAAGTACATTTAATGACATTTTTTTGATAATATGGTGGTTCAGATAAAAGAATAGCACAGTCAACTAAAGATATTATTGTTACGTCCTGGAAACTCCACGGGCCCCTTTTTCTTGCAACGCGACGCGCCAACGCATAACAAATGATTGTTTTAGTAAATAACAAAAAGCAATAACTAATCCGAACGGATCTTCTATCGTGTGGAAACTTAGACTCCAAACGATAGGAGAGCAAACGGAAATTATATCGGCGCCCGAAAAGATGAACCGCGCCTGATAATAACCCGAAACTTTATGATAACAAGCAAGAAAAATTTATTATTTAAACACTCTGAGCAGCTTTCCAAACAAACCCGGATATCTCCGGGTCAAGAAAAATACCGCTTATAAAATTTAGAGCGCCCGGCGCAAATAGAAACTCCGGCGCCACGAGCAATTTTATTATAAGCAAATAGCAAAGGGTCTATGTGGCGTGATCGAAAAAAAACAACACTCTCCCTTTTCCCTTCTCCGAAAACTTGGACAAGCCGACCGAACCGAGAGATTGTCGCTGATTGGCGATTTCACAAAGTTTACCCGACCACTAACTAACAAATAGGAACTGGCAAAGCTCGATTGAGTTTTTTGATTGGGAGAGTCCTTGCTTACTCAAAATTGTATATAAGCCAGGACTCTCAGAACCGAAGTCAGATAGAGCCGCAGATTTTAGAAGTACCACAGCGAGTGAGTGAGTGAGAATGTGACAGTGAGTGCAGAATGTGAGATCCAAGAGTGAACTACTGCGCCGCAACAGCCTAGAACCTTTTATTAATCAACATCACTGGTCCGCAGTAAGTAGTAAGTCTACCCACAAATTTTAATCGGAGGTTCCACCACTTGGGAAATTCAATTTGAGGTTAATACTCGGAATCTATCAGAGACGCATAATCGCCTAGAAGTATCGCGAAAGCATATTATTTTGTTTCTTCGCAACCAACTCCTTTTGACCACTCTCGACGGGAGAGCAGTTCGCAACTCTAATCGTGAATAGCGTCCGACCGAGAAACCAACTCCTGTTTGACCACCCTCGCCGGGAGAGCTGTTCGCGACTCCAATCGTGAATACCGTCCGACCGAAAAGTCAACTCCTTGTTCGACAACCCTCGCCGGGAGAACTGTTCGCGACTCCAATCGTGAATAGCGTCCGACCGAGAAGTCAACTCCTTGTTTGACCACCCTCGTCGGGAGAGCTGTTCGCGACTCCAATCGTGAATAGCGCCCGACCGAGAAGTCAACTCCTTGTTTGACCACTCTCGCCGGGAGAGCAGTTCGCGACTTCAATCGCGAATAGCATCCGGCAAAGAAAGAGAGAGAGAGAGAGAGAGAGAGAAAGAGAGAGAGAGAGAGA
>NW_018021843.1:29856-33144 GCF_002006095.1 Pseudomyrmex gracilis
AGAGAGAGAGAGAGAGAAAGAGAAAGAGAGAGAGAAAGAGAGAGAGAGAGAGAGAGAGAGAGAGAGAGAGAGAGAGAGTTAGCCCCTCCCTTAGATCACTCTTCTTTGGTCAAGTATAATGTCGGCAGAATGAGAAATCAGTTCCGAATATTAACCTTGCGACCGGAGACTTCGGGGAGCGGAGTTGAGGTTGTCCAGATTTTGAACGAGTCAATTACTTCAGAGATGGACCGGTTGGTTAACGCGGCCGTCTCCACAGCAGCGGCGCGGCTCCAAAAGTTCGAGCGACGTTTGGAAGAAAGAAAGGAATTCCAGCGTCGGCGCTCACCTGGGAGTGAAGCGGGCCCAAGCAAGCGCAGGTCAGCGTCAACCGGCTGAGTGATGCAAATACAAGGAGAAGAAGTGATCAAGGACAATCAGTCCATAGAACAAGTTATTTTGTTTTGAGATTTGCAGAAGGGTGTATAAGGCCCTGTTTTGCATTGAGCATTGATAGTTTTTTTTTCTGTTTGTAGTTTTGTTTTTATTTGTTGTAAAACCCAATCAGGGAAAATTCATTTTAGGATGACCCAAATTGAAGGGGTCACCCGTTTAAAGTGACATTTAAGGAACCGTAATTGTTGTTCAAATCTACTGGGATGAACTCAGTAGATTCGTTAGTGTAAGAAAACGTAAGAATTGGCAACAATTGGGATAACCAAAGTTGGCACCTACCAGGTGTGAAGTTGCGGCAACATTGTGAATTGTGGCTAAAACTTTGTGTGCAAGTTGTAAACCATTGTAAGAACCTTTAGTCCTAATTTCGGCAACAATTGATAGGTTTCAGTTTTGTCAGGTATCTACAAAATAAAAGAAACAAATTGTTGACAAAAACACTTGGGAAGTGTTTGGGAAGTCTCCTCAACTGGAAAGTAGGCACAATTCACAATTAGAGTAGTTTAGTGTCGTACCTGGGCTACCTCCGGTTTCCGTTTGAGAGGCAAATTGTGACTAAGATTTTGTGTGCGCATTCTTGGGTGAACCAACGTCACGTCCTGCAACTTTGATAAACAATTAAGAAGTTTTGGTTTGTAAGTGCATACTTACCTCAGGGATATGTGTCGGGAACAAACCCTCAATTGTTGGCAATGTTCTCAGGATATGTTAATAGTACCGGTTTAGGATAATCCCCAAAGTTTTATCGACATTAAGGACTTTTGAGTTTGTACCTGATTTGAGATCATTCTACCTGGACAAATAGAAAGCGTGAATTGTTGGGGAAACTATTTGGAATAGTCTTTGTGAAACGAATATAGACACGTGCGTTCAAAATTTCTAACAATTCGGCCAAAGTTTGTTTATACCTGAAAATTTCATTAGTTTGGAAAAAATTGGTAAAAGTAAATAAATACTTACCTGGTGATCCCTCGTGGCATTCGGAACATCCCTGAAACAGAAAAAATAACAATTAGTCAATTTTGAAAGAACTTATAAAAATTTGAATTAATCTGGCTAATTGTTCATGAAATTCGTAAGGAGTGTTTATTTAATCATAAATAAGCAGTCCGCGTCAAAATTTTCAACAATTTGGCAATTTCAAAATTATACCATATAAAACTATAAAAGTAATGAATTGTTAACGAAATGTTGAGGGGAAGTTTCGGAAAGCATGGGAAATCATCTCCAGAAGTCCCATCCACTTTTCACAAGGATTACGCCAGATATGTTGTGCGCATGCGCCGAAGTAAAAGAAGCGTCGTGGCGAGACCGGGCGCTCTTCCCAGTCAGTCGATCTCGAGCGCTCGTACCGAGCACATCATAACGTGGTCACGTGCGCGTTGTTACAATGAGTATCCGATCATTTATTGTATTTTATACAAGTGCTTGCAGCTTAGCTGTGAATAAAGAGGTAGTGTGTTACAAACGTAGTGTTTATTTTATTGACTAGTAAACGAGACCTGTTTCCTGCGTGTCCAACGGCCGTCGTGTTGCAAGCAAGCGGCGTGCCGACAAAGGGCTCTGAGAGAGCAACACGGTAAGTTCTGTGTGTTTTTCGGGCCGTGTTGTGATCCTACCTGCTTGGCGGTGAAAGTAGGTAGCGACCGGGACAGTTTTTTACACAATCACCAAGTCCGTCCGGTCACAACCTCACTCACACTTTCGCTATAAATAATAATTTGCTAAAAGAACCTCCCGTTTAAGTAGAACCCCGCCGTTCGCATTCCAACCGCCGGCACTGGCGGCACCGACAAAATAAAAAATTACGTCGAGCAACCGCCCTCTAAATGAAGCGGAGCCGACCAGACCTATTGATGCCACCTTTCCCGCAACGATAGAAAACGATAGCAACGACAAGAATAAAATAAGAAACCCCAGCGATACACACACAACTTCATTGCACGCGCACGCACACCCACCGACACACTTGCACGTAGACACTTCTCACGCACAAAATAATAATAACAATGATCACGCACACCTAGAAACACACACAGACACACATACACACGACGATTCGTGGTATGAAGCTCCCTCCTATTCACCTGTAACCCCCGATCCTCCCGCAGACGCTCAATCCTCCCCTTCTCCTCCCGTGAACAATCCACCGCCTTTACCTCCTCGCTCCCCCTCTCCAACGCACTTCGAACCCGCTTGTCCCGCAGAAAATCCCGCGGATCTGCAATCCGCGCCGACTCCTCTATCCCCTCCTCGCTCTCCTTCCTCTCTACCTTCCACATCCGGACAAGAACCCGCGGACAATGAATCTTCCAATTCCTCTCAACCAACTACCCCACCGTTCGACCCTAAATTCCAACATTTCCTCAGACTAGCCTCCGCTTACCGAAAAGCAGATCCAAAAAAATCCCCTTTGTAATTGATCTTTTAAGAATAGATCCTTCCGATTTCTTTCACTTAATTTCCACCACTCCATCCAGAAAACTCCTCCCTGTCAAATTTCCGTATCTAGATGACATCCGCTTAGTCCCAGTCCATCATTTTTATTCCACATTCTTTCCTAGTTCCGCTAAAATCCACGAGATAATAGAAATCGATTTAGAATAATGATTTCTATCACCATACTACAAATCGGCGCCACACACATGCACCCAACACACTCACATTTATAGTATCCCGCCGGAGGCCCTTCACACACACTCTTGCGACACGCATACATACATATATATATATATATATATATATATATATATATATTACCATACTACAAATCGGCGCCACACACATGCACCCAACACACTCACATTTATAGTATCCCGCCGGAGGCCCTTCACACACACTCTTGCGACACGC
>NW_018021844.1:0-1873 GCF_002006095.1 Pseudomyrmex gracilis
AAAGTGCGCAAACGTACGGCCAACGTGTAAATCAGATCGCCATGGAATTGTATGGGGCCATGGTGGAAGGTAGAGGACACACCGTTGAAGAAAAACGGATAATTATGAGCACGATCAAAGAGCAGGCGTTACAGCAATTCCAAATAGGATTAAAGAGCGAAATTAGGGTAATAATTCGCTCACAAAATTATGGAACTCTACAGGAGGCCATAAATGCGCTCGAAAGAAAAAGTGACGACACCTCATAGCGGGCAAGTAAAAAGTCAGAATCCGCAAAATAATGGAAAGTATAATAAAGACACATGTTTTACGTGCGGAAAACACGGACATTTCGGTCGAGATGGCCGAGTCAGCAAAATGTCATTACCAAAGGCAGGCGGCAGAGTAAATGCCGTTGAAAAATATTGCAACTATTGCAAGAAAACAAGACATTCCAAAGAAAATTGCTGGGCCCTGAATGATAAGAAAAAATATCAAGGGAAGAAAGCGAATGATGCATCGTATAAAAAACAAAGCAAAAAGCAAAATCAGAGTAACGACTCATCCGAGAATGACGAGGATGACACTAAGAAAAGGAAAGCTATAACNATAGCAGAGCTTCAAATTACTGAAGTAAATACGACGCAAGCAGGTTTGGACATCGTGAAAATGCCAATTAAGGAGGCGAAGCGTGGAATAGCAGAATTACTATATGACACAGGAGCCTCAGTGTCACTNATTAAAAAGAAGTGCTTGAAAGGGGAAACTTCCGCGGAATTAACACATATAGAGTTAACGGGAGTTACAGGTCATAAAGCTTGCGTGATAGGAAAATTTCTGGCAACTATCCAGCTGAAGAATAAAAAAATCAAGCATCCTATGTATGTTGTGAGGGATGATTTTCCTATAAATTACGAAGGAATTTTAGGAAGCGATTTCTTAAAGAAATATTACGTCACACACGACTATAGAAAAAGAAAAATTCTCGTAGGACAGGAGGCATTGACCCTGCATCCTCATAAAAACATAGAGATACCATCAAGATGTGAGGCCATTATTACAGCGATAACAAATACCAATCAGGTAGGATTAATTGAAGCAGAAGAAAAACAGCCAGGAGTATTCATCGGCAGTTGTCTCGTACAGCCAAAGAATTACTTATGCCCCGTGAGCATAATCAACACAACGGAACGAGCCGTAAAAATGCTGATTCCGCAGGTGAAAGTTGAGCCATTAACGGACGTTGATGGAAGTTTAGAGGTAAACAAGACAAAAAATGAATTTAGCGGCCTCACGCGTCAGGAAAAAATAAGAGAAATGCGGGTAAAACATTTAAATAGAGAAGAAAGAAAGAAACTTTTTGAGTTAAGCGAAGAATATAGCGATATTTTTTACTTAGCTGGTGAACCGCTGAGTAAGACAAACGCGGTCGAGCATCAAATTCCGGTCAAAGCTGACACTGCGCCGAGTAATGTAAGGCCGTACCGACTGCCAGAAAAACATAAGAAAGAAGGTGATAGGCAAATAAAAGAAATGCTAGACAATTAAATAATTCGACCTAGCAAAAGTCAGTGGAACGCGTCACTTTTAGTTGTGCCTAAAAAGATGGACGCGTCGGGTGTTCGAAAATTGCGAATAGTGGTGGATTTCCGACGTCTAAACGACGTAACTATTGGAGATTCGTTCCCTCTACCTAACATAACAGAAATTCTGGACCAGCTGGGAAATGCTAAGTATTTTTCCACGCTGGACTTGGCATCGGAGTATCATCAGATACCCATGGCAGAGGCGGACAAGTGCAAGACGGCATTTTCGACACCATACGGGCATTATGAGTACACCAGAATGCCTTTTGGTTTAAAGAACGCGCCAGCAACGTTCCAGAGGCTGATGA
>NW_018021844.1:2293-4803 GCF_002006095.1 Pseudomyrmex gracilis
GACTCAGCTAACACGAAAAGGAGTCAAGTTCGAGTGGGGCCAAGAACAGCAACAGGCATTTGAAATGCTAAAAGAAAGATTGAGCAGCGCACCTTTGCTTGCGTATCCGGGTTTCACAAAAGAGTTTGTCGTTACAACTGACGCGTCGGGTTACGCAATCGGAGCTGTCTTGTCACAAGGCCCGATAGGACAAGATAAGCCCATAGCATATGCAAGTCGAGTGTTAAATACTGCCGAACGGAATTACAGCACCACGGAAAAAGAATTGTTGGCAATAGTATGGGCCGTAAAGCATTTTCGACCATATTTATATGGCGTTAAATTTAAAATCGTAACGGATCACAGGGCACTTGTGTGGTTGTTTAGTGTCAAGAACCCCGGGTCACGATTAATCCGTTGGCGATTNAAACTCGAGGAATACGAGTATGAAATAATTTATAAAAAGGGGAAAGNCAACACCAACGCAGATGCGTTGAGCCGTAGCATCGAGCAACCTGAGGTATGCATATACAAAACAGAGGAAACCGATGAGGGCAAAGAAGCAAGTAAAACACAGGAACTCACGGAAGAAGAAAGGAAGCAGATACTGTATGAGTATCATGATGCGCCGTTAGGAGCGCATCAAGGGATAGCGCGAACCATAAAAAGAATTCACCAAAGTTATAATTGGCCGCATCTTGCAAAAGATGTGGAGGAGTATATTTCGAGGTGTGCTTTTTGTCAACGAAATAAGTTGACAAAGAGGATTAAGGCACCAATGATCGTCACTGATACTCCAGCAGAGCCATTTGAGAAATGCGCTCTTGATATTGTCGGACCATTAATCCTTACAAACAACGGAAGTAAGTATCTGTTGACCTTCCAAGACAATTTGACAAAGTTTAGTAAGGCGATACCTATCTCGAATCAGGAAACAGCGACCGTAGCAAAAGAATTTGTTACAAAAATAGTGTGCGAGTATGACATTCCAAAAACGGTATTAACGGATCGAGGCACGAATTTCGTCAGCGAAATGTTTAAAAATGTGTGCAGATTGTTACGAATTATTAAAATTCAAACAACGGCATATCACCCTGAAAGTAATGGAGTTTTAGAACGTTCTTATAGGAGGTTGGCTGAATATATAAGGCACTATGTAAACAAAGATCAAACAGATTGGGATGAATGGATTCCATACGCTATGTTTGCGTACAATACTACGCCACATTCAGCCACAGGGTTTACTCCGTTTGAGTTGGTGTATGGTAGACAGGCGGAATTGCCAACTGCGTTAAGAAAACCTCCGGCAACGCAGTATAATCTGGAAGATTACGCACAGGAATTAAAGGAGCGATTTCGCGCCGCAAATCGCGTGGCGAGAGAAAATCTGCGTGAGGAAAAGGAGAAAGCGAAGCGTCAATATGATAAAAAGACAAAAACGGCATCTTTCAAAATTGGCGATAAGGTCCTGCTTTATGATGAAACATTGAGAAGGGGAAGGTCAAAAAAGGTGGAATCACTGTGGGTTGGACCGTACGAAGTAGTGGCAAAAATTTCGGACGTTACATATACAATAAAAGCAAGAAGACGCACACAAAACGTGCATGTTAACAGGCTAAAAGCCTTTATAGAAAATTAGGTAAAAAGTACTTACCAATCCGCTTCACTCCGAGTCAGAAATGATTACAACGGAAGGATCGGGCGACAAGGGGGGACCCAGGCACACCACGTCTGGATCTGGAGAGGCCAGAGGATAGTCCTTTGGCTCCGGGGTTACCACCTCATCCTCGGAGTCGGTGACCGTCACGGTGATGGTTGAGGATGACACGGACGACTCCGGCAAGGCAGAGTCGTGGTCCTCAGTGTTGGTATCCGGAGAGTTTCGGAGCACGACAATGGTAGCCGCGCTTGTAATACTGACCCGCGAGTCAGTGTCACTATCACCATCACTCACAATTTCACAGGAGTTGGTCCAGTCTTCACCTCCAAATTGAAGACCGAGCCAACAAGTAACACAGAGGGACCCGGATGGTCGACCCGCGCATCCGCATTGACTACATGGAAATGCCATTGTTAAGATGTGTATAATAACAGAAATTAGTAAAAATTTCTCCGTTGTTTGCAAAGGCTGGCGAAGAACTAACTCGGTGGTGAAGTGTAAAATTTCGAAAATCCGTTCCGAAAGAAAGGAGGAAGTAGAGAAATTCGCGGTTTAGCATAAATTTGACATCAGAAATTAAAATTAAATTCGAATGAAATCGTAGTCGAGTCAAGTTACTTCGCGACTAAAGTGAAATATGTATAGGCAACACAGCGTAGGAATACGACGTTGCAGGAAATAATGTAAATGTTCTTTTACAGGATAAAAATTTTACTAATAATAACAGGAAAAATTTTTTGGCCATTTGAAGCAAACAACACAGGTGAAAATGTGTGTGTGATAGTAACGTTACTTTATTCAAAGCACGTAATGTATAATATAATATAAAACGTTTTCTGCCTTTGATTAGGCCTTTATCAATATATATATA
>NW_018021844.1:5513-26577 GCF_002006095.1 Pseudomyrmex gracilis
TTTGGCACCATGGATGCAGAAGACGAGAAAGTGATCTCGGAGCAGCTGCNATTGATAGGAAGTAATCAGGCCGTGTTGCAGCATACTGTAAAAACTCAGTTACAGATAGTTAATGCCACAATTGCTCACGTAAACGATGTAGAAAATATTATAGAAAGAAATGAGAAAAGGCTGCGTGAAGCAGTGGAAAAAATAACTCAGAAAGTTGATGACTATGCGCAACAGCAAAAGCTGAGGGACTATTTCCTTGAGCTGGGCAGTTTACTATCAGAAATGGACTTCCCTCGATGCCGAGGGAATAATTGAGTACGTTACCGATGTGCACACTAAATTTGCAAAATTAGAAGTGGTGCCACTAGAGCAAATTATACATAGCCTGAAGAAGGCGAACAATCAATTCATGCGGGACCTGCGTTTTCCTTTTGCTGTGACTCTAGAAAACTGGTTAGAAATTAAAAGGTTTGTCACGGTTAATGTCTATTGCAAAGACTCAAATATATTTACGGTTGTTAAGTTTCCATTACTCAGTTCCGGTAGTTACAACGTGTACAGGGTAATGCCCTTACCGGTACATGAACGGGACAACGTATTCACGGCAATACAAGTCAAGCATCCAGTANTAGCAATAGACACAAACCGTCAAACGTATTCTATACTTAGTGAAACGCAGTGGAATAGTTGTATAAGCGTTCAAGACCGTTTTGTGTGTAAAAACNTAGATTCAATGTATCGGTTCTCGCAGGGAACACCCTGCGAGTTACAAATGTTTGTAAACGAGGATGGAAAATACAAAGACTGTGAAATCGACCACATAGTTTCTAATCAAACTATATGGGTACGATTAACAAAGGCACGCGTTTGGTTGTTCTCAACCTTGAAAGAAGAAACTCTTCGGGTTACGTGCAAAAATAAGTCGGAAAAAATGGAGGTCATATCCGGAGTCGGAGAAATAGAGCTGCCGGAGCAGTGCGAATTGACCACAGCGATTATCATAGTGCGAACTAATCAAGTAGTTAAGGGCGTGGGAATAAATACGTTCTTACCGCGTTTTAATATCACGGCACCGAGAAAAAGGGAACATGTAAATAATAACGGCTTGGAACTCGAAAGTGTACCGCGGAACTCGGTGCAGTTGCGATCATTAGAAGAGCAGGTGACACGACTTGCGGAAGAAAGTGATTTTGTAGATTACACATTTTATAAGCAGCCGCACTTTATTATCCCAACTTCGGTGGGCGTAACCTTGATTATTGTAATAATCGCGAGTTTGTGTTTTTGGCTGCATAAGAGAAAACTCCACGCAAAAAAAGAAATGTTCAGTCTTCGAGATCTGAAGCCAAGTACTAGACAGATCGGGCACGCAGTACCCGAATTTTAGTATAGTAAGCGGAAAATAGCGGTACATTTTCCTTCTTTCAAGAAGGGGGAAAAATGTTGTGAAATTTAGTTTAGTTTTGTTCGGGCCATTGAGCAATTGCGGTAAGTACGCATCATTGCTCAATTAACCCGGTTTTGTTTCAAAAGGGTAACAAGCAGCATTTCTTTGTAAATGAAATCTGCTTGTTAAGCGTAATGTTAAGTATGGTACAGACACAGCACGCAACGTCAGCGGCCTACGTGCAATAGTAATTAGGTCGCTAAACTGCTGAGTGATCGCGATCGATGCTTTTAAAAGATCGATCGCGAGCAACGACAGACAGATCGTGAGTAGCTGTTGAATACTGTGTGGCTCCGAGTCCATCCGGAGAGTTTACCGCAGTATAGCAACGGCTAAGTGTCAGAATAAGCGTGCGATATTGTACAGTAATTTGTAAACTTGGTAGTAATAAACTACGCCAGTCTTTTATAAAAGAATCTTATTCATCACCAAGTCCTTTATCTTCCCGATCTCAACAAATTGTTTCATACCTAAGCTCAGCATTATCGTTTGCTGCTTTTTTGCATAAAAGGAATCTATCATAAAATCTATAATAAAGTCACCAACTATTATACATTCTTTTTTTATTGTTAACTCCTCTACTATAACTTCCAGAAATTTTATGAAGTCACCATGCGACGCGCTTGGTGAGTGAGATATACTACTATAATCTCTTCTTAACACAATTTTTCTTTTACTTCTACCGTTACACACCAATATTTCAATTTTAAGGTTTTGCTACTATTATTTTATAATTAACATCATCTCTTATATACAAAACAACCCCTCCTGTATTTCTGTTCTCAGTATTGCACTTAATTATACTATAATTCTGAACGCTCACTTCACTATCTTCTATCTCGTCAGTCAATCTAGTTTCCGACATTGCTAAGAATGCAGAATTTATTTTCTTCAAAATCTAATGCTGTATCTCATCTTTATGCACCGTTAAACTTTGCGCATTTGTATATAGCATTAGCTCCACATCTTCCTGTAGTTGCTATTTAGTGTCCTTCCAGCCAACATTCTTCTTCTCTTCTTGTAATGCTCTCTTAAAAGGTGAACACTCCATACTGAGAGCGTCGTGCTCGTCATTTATTTTCAGGTTGTATGTTCGAATTTTGAACATACAATTTACACACTTCTACTTTGTCGTTAAGCAGTCAATCGAGTTGTGATTTCCTGCACATTTGTGACATGTCTCGTCTCTTGCACAGGTTTTAGCTATGTGATAATAACCTCAGCATTTAAAACATCTTTTAACACTAACATGATTAAATACAGAACATTTCTTCCATCCTATATTTAGTTTACTTTTCTTCAAAATCACCTCGTGTGTTTCATTCATTCTGTTTTTAATATTATTGATTCCTCTTTATTTTCTCGTTTTTTAAACTGGGTGCTATTATTTTTCTTTTCTTTAATTATTTTCTTCACTATTCGCATATTCATTGCATTCATTTTATTCTGCCTCTTTATCGTAAATATAAATAAATATCGTAGATATAAGTTTATCATCAGTTAAATTTATCTCTTTTATCCCTACATTACTAAATTTTAATTTCGGCTTTGATTGTGGTGATTTTACTACTTTTATAATTTTTTCCTAGTTTAGCTTGAACTGTCTCCTTCACTTTTTTAACTTTCTCTCCAGTTTCACATCCAATTATTACAGTTCTCTTGCTTCCTTTTCTCAATTTTGTTACTCCCATCGCCATGTTCTTAATATCCACTTTTTCTTTTATTAGCTTTTTTGTGGTTTCACTCTCCTGTTCCAATTTTGGCTTCACAATTATAATATTTTCTCTCTTCATTTCTTTAACTGCTTCACTGTAGTTTCTTTGCGTTCCTGACGCTAGTTCGCGCACTACATCCTGTATCATTCTTCTTAGATTTTTCAGTTCGTGTTTAACGTTTCCCAATTCCTCTCAAACTATCTCTTTAATCATTATTTCGATTTCTTTTTTACACGTTGTTTCATCTTTGATTTCTTTTACACACACACAGTTCTTATAAGATAATCTATTTTTATATCAATGCCAATCGATCCACTCATTTCTGATGATTTATTTCCACTACTCCGTGCCGTGAACGATCCCGCAGAACCTATAGATCCTGTTGGTTCTGTCTAATGCCTGCTGCTTCCCGCCGTCATCGGCGCTTTCTTCATATTTGTTTCTTGGCCGTTTTCAACAAAAAACTCTTCAAATGGACTAGCACATTGCACTAATTCTCGGTTTCTATCATAAACTCTATGTTTACATACACATCCCGGGTGGTAAAAAAGTTTGACATAAGACCTGCACTTAACAACTTTGTTTCTTATTGCCTTCTTACATGCCAGATCATGCAGGACAGCAACGAGAGCATCGAAGGGCAGAGTCCCCACCGCTCGACTTCTTGATGCTACGCACACAAGCGAGAACCGCGTACGTGTGCGTGACGTCACGCTCGGCTGTGGAAGAGTGCAGGCATATTATTTTCTGTCTTCTTTCTACCAAGTCGGCCACAAGACAACGCACGTTGCGTATAACAACGCTTTTCGAAACTTAGGCTGCGTTCCGATATTTACTGCCAGTACTGACAATCTACAGCACATGTGACGTGAAGATATAGATTTTTTTGAGTACTGGCAATGAATATCGAAACGCAGCTTCATATTCTTGTAAAAAGACATGATATTATTGATACAAATAAACTATCTCAATATATACATTACATATTTTCTTTGTATAAATTATTACTATGATATTTAATAGTAAAAAAAAAATTTTAGAATATTAACAGAAGAATAAATAAAGAAACATACAAATATATACATATATACATATATAGTATATTAATATTTGTTTGTATCACAGATGTCTATACTACACCTAGATCGCTGACTTGTGNCTTTAGCATATGACAGTAGCTGTGTCCGGTGCGATTTCCGGTTTCAGCCATTTTCCCACCAAGAAAATGGCGCCGACGCGTAGGTTAGGTTAGGGTTAGGTTGGTAAATGTATATGTCACCTGAGCCGGTGTTCACTCAATGCCAGGAGACTATAAGTTTGTACTTTTTTCATACACTGGCTGCATTAGTTCACTAGTCTATCTTTTTTCTTTTAATATGGATTAAAAAAGATAGACTGTAAACTAATGCAGCCAGTGTATGGAAAAAGAACAAAATTATGACATCGGAGGTAAAGAAGATTCCGTTTCTCCGGACATTCTTCAGAGATTTAATTTCGCGTTTACTCAACCAGACAATTTACCGTGATTAAAAGTAAAAAATTAATTTTATTCGANAAAATTACAAAACAAATAGAATTATAATAACATGGCAACAGTACAATTAATTTTACATTTAAGTATTATTAAAAAGTATTAATTTTGATAATTTGTGCCGTTTACTTACAGGATTTCTTACATCTCTATTTAATGTTTTGGAATATGAATACATTCGAAGCGTAAGATATTTTTCGCATATAAGTGTAATTAACTGTAAACGATGAGGTATATCTGTGCCAATCTCAAGTCCTTCGTAACATTGGNCATTATTACAAAACACATTTGCGTTTNATATATATCTGCGTGTTACCTGAGAAATAATTTGAGAGTATGCTTTTGTATTCGGTAGATTATTAATACTTTTTGNTACGGACTGCAGGAACTCGAGTTCGGTGGCACAAATAATTTTTTGTACATTATTCGANGCATACACTAAACCTCCGTTATTTTTTANATCAATTAATATTGTATATGATGCGTTTTCTTGCCTATCGCCTTTTTTTCTAATGAGATTAGCAATACAACCTTTGCAGCTTAATTTAAGAAGTATTTTTTTTACTATAAAACCTGCTACATAATATAAAATATTTTCTTTCAGAAAATTATTGTCGGTTACATTAATAGTACAGTATAGTTCTTCATTTTCAACATCAGAAAATAAATTGTCATTATTATTGATATCAGAATTCATGCTATAAATATCATCATGCCAGTTTTTAAAATTTTTTTTCTTCGTCCACGTTAATNTAAATCCTATATCTTGTTCAATATCAAAACCAGTACAATTTGCTTTCACTGACACTGAAATATTATTTTTTGCTAGTATGCTTTTCATGGCAGCTTTGAATTGCAATACATTCGGATTATTATTCCAACTGTGTCGTCGACGCACTTGCGCAAAAAATAATTCTAAGTGGTCCTGACTGAACCTGTACGTCATTAGGTATTTAAAAGAATTGTCTTGTAATATCATTTGAGCAATTTNAAATATCGATTTANTAGCAGCCGCGAAACCGATGATAAAAACTTTTCTTTGACTAGTACACAGTAACTGATTATTGAGTTTACTTAAAGTATATAAATATTCTATCTTTTGTTCAATAATTCCTTGTAAAAAGGTAATGTTGTTATAAAACAATGGTTTCTTAAACCCCTTTCCGAATGGATTGCGGGAATTTAAAAAATCAAAAAGTTCATCGATGGTTTTGATAAATTCTATTGTGCCAGCACAATCTTTAAATTCTTCGACTTCTGAAAATTTTAAAAATTCCAAAGCGGCAGCAGTAGAAGAACTTAAAGTCTGTGCTGCAAGTTTTACTTTCATAATGTTAGCTTTGTAATTTANATGCGCTGAACTAATTTTGTTTGCAAATTTTAAATTCAGTTGCAATTGCAGCTGATGTAGATTTAATATGTGATCCCAACAGATTTCCCCAGTAGGANATTTAAAAACTTTTAGATCTCCTAACGCGTTTCTAGCAAGCTTTACACTGTGACATGCATCGGGTACGAAGTGTACATTGTAATCAGAGCTCGGATGTTTAAATGTTGTTTTTAATTCATAATAATTTGTCGTAAACAAATTGCATCCTAATNAGTTCATTGTTGAATAATTAACATGAACACCATCACATGCAACACTCCATATCCGAATGCCTGATTGCTGCGACAATATTAGTGCAGTTTTCACTAGTTCCGCTAGCACGGAAGCAGTTATTTTATTGATGAAAAAATAGCCTACGGGCCACTTCCACGTGCCTTTAAGTGAAACCAACATGAAAACGAGGACTTCGGTGGNTTCTGTTTCGACAGGTTCTATGGATACTCCGTTGCCGTACTCACATAATCCGACGAATTTCTTAGATGTAGAATCCCAGATTATTTGCTTTCGAATTGACATAGAATCGAACACCATATTACAGTGACGCGAAACTTCTGGAAAATTTGAGATCTCTTGAAAGACGTTCATCATAAAACCAGGTTCTGCATTAACTGATGATAACCAATTTCTTATGCTGCTTTCATGCGGCAAATGTAGAATCGATCTGCAAATGCCATCATTTTTGATTATTATAATCATGTTTTTATAATAGATTTAACTTATAATATCCGTGGACTGCTTGAAAAAAAGTATATACCTGCAATAGCTATAAGCCTTCGGTGAGTAATAATGCAGAGTCACTGCAAACTTCTTAATTTCGTCGCTGTATCGGCAACCTTTCNGACTTCGTTTTGTATTTTTCCATTCGTTCTGGAACAGTTCGCCAATGCTTCCACCAAAAGTGTTATTGATAATCTTGCTTGGATCACTTTCAATTAGATTCTTCTCTCTGTTAATTTATATATACATATATACAACTGCTACGTTGGCAATTTATTCTATTCTGACAATGATTTTGACAATTTATATAAGTATATTTATACTTCTTTTTTCGTTCACCAATATTTTCTTTACTATGTTCTACACAACTGTATACCCTAGTGACAACCCAGCAAACATTTCGGTCACAGAACCATATCCATCTGTGTCCTCAGTAGGATATGGTTTGGTAACCATGTCTGTCAACATGTGAAATGTCAAAATGCGACCAAAATGATGACAGAGTCTGCCACAAGCAAAGCGAAGTCAAATTATCGCCAAAGTGAAGCCAAAATCCGGAATAGGTTTGGTCATCGTCTGTTGGCGCCAAATTGCAAACAGTGCGCACGTATACACGAACAGACCTGCTTGGCGTTTGGTGGCAATCTGTCGTCAATGCGTTTAACAGATCAACCCGATTTTTGTCGTAAACAGATCTCTGGTACGGTTTTGCGGACTGTTTGGTCACATTATTGCTAAAAACGGATCTGCTTGCAATCGACCATCTATTTGTTGTCAATTTCACTGACATATATGGAATCGTTTTGACCGCAATACTCTCATGTATATTGCCAACAAAGTTGTTGCGTTTTTTCTTTTTGCGTGCTAACAGTTTTGGCAGTGTTTCCGTATTGTAGCATTTCTGCAAACAATTTCTGTTGCCAAGGTCTGAGCCGAAATTGTCAAAAACAGANATTGTTTGCTGGGAAGATATTACAGTCGATTTTATATATCCACTCAGAACAGAAACTTTATTAGACATNTATTCGATATTGTATGGAGCTATTGACGTCTAATAGATGTTTAATAAAAATTTTATTNTGTGTGGGCATATATTGTGTAAAACATAGTATTCATATTTTGTACCGTAATGTTTCCAGTAGACTTTCTAATGAACGGATCTTTTTGTCTTTTCGTGATACTTTCTGCAACAATGTTTTAATTGTTCTCTGCATTCGTTGTTTTCTTGGAGACATTTTCTGCTTCTTGATATAAACTGTTGAGTGATCCATTATATTCCGTTTTTTTGTACTTGTACTTGTGTCATGAAGTGCGTTAGTGTTACTTGCTGTTGAACTCTCGGGCAATATGATTGGAGGATATATCTCTGTACATGTAGTTGAACTCGTAGAATCGGTATGGGGTGATAATCTCAATTCATCAACATTTGGCTTCAATATANTCCTCCATGCTTTTATAGACGATGAATTTGTTTCACTTTTGTTACATTTGGTTGCAGTTGAATTTGATGCACATTCAACAATTGCTGAAGTGGGTGCTGGAGCAGGGATCTTTGAAAATATAGATGGTACGGCAAAATTTTTCAAGCGTACATTGCTTGTCTCCGGTCTATCCATATAATCCTCAGCTTTAAAATGCGCACTGCAAACACGATGAGTCTTGGTTGGTTGAAAATCTTTCCTTCCAATTGCGTCGATCCACATTTTTAATCTTTCTGGTTGACTCAAAGGAAATCTAAACCATGTAATGTTTTTTAGAAACAATGTTAAAATGTTATTAAACTCTTATTGAAGAAGTATTTTCTGTGCTCACAAAAATTGCTTGGATGGTTGACGGGCACGTTTAAAAANCTACATAAAAANAAAATTAAAACTCGCATATTTTGGACAAACATACATTCGACTTACCTGAATAAATGAAAACCATTTAGATTGGTATTTTTACAACTTGNAATACAGCAATTGTTNGGCATATTATAACGACTGCTTTAAATGCAAGACAGTGACGAGACCACAGGACGAGACACAAATCAACCGGCTCAAGCACAGATGTGGCTTAAGTAACACACATTAATTAACCTAACCTACGCGTCGGCGCCATTTTCTTGGTGGGAAAATGGCTGAAACCGGAAATCGCGCGGGACACAGCTACTCGGCCGAAGTCAGCGATCTAGGTGTAGTATAGACATCTGTGGTTTGTACATATATATTGTATATATACATATGTATATTTGTGTATATATATGTATATATTTGGTAACAAAACTATATACATAATATGTAATTGAACTTATTATACAGGGTGTCTCATACTGATCGTATCACCGCTCGTAAGCAGGTAGAAGGGATTATTCTGAGTCGAAAAGTCCTGAACAATTTTTTTCTATTACATATAATATATATAAAGGAGTAATTATTGAATAAATTAAGCCAATCAGTGCCGACCTTTACCCGGGCGCACATCAGTGAGCCGCGCGAAGCGCTCACGCATATCAAGCGCGTGGTTCACTGACGTGCGTTCGGCTAAAGGTCGGCGCTGATTGGCTTACTTTATTCAATAATTACTCCTTTATCATATGTAATAGAAAAAAATGGTTCAGGACTTTTCGATTCAGAATAATCCCTTCTACCTGCTTACGAGCGGTGATACAGTCATTATGAGATACTTTGTATATACACAAAGAATTACGAATAATACTTAAAATTTAATATGATATTTATTATATGTATCAATTAATTTATAAGATTATATACAAAAAATATGATGCTTGTTCTATCATAGTTACAAAATAAAAATATATATATGAATATGTGAAAGTATTTTTTACCGAAATA
Source organism: Pseudomyrmex gracilis (assembly GCF_002006095.1). Classification (NCBI taxonomy): domain Eukaryota; kingdom Metazoa; phylum Arthropoda; class Insecta; order Hymenoptera; family Formicidae; genus Pseudomyrmex; species Pseudomyrmex gracilis. The sequence goes on from NW_018021844.1 coordinate 15,139, forward strand.
GAGTTTCATTTCATGCAATTTTTAACATGATCGTTAAATATATCTAAACTTTGTAAAATATACACTTTTTTAGTTCTTTCAAGTTCTTCCAAGTTCTTTCATGTTACAATATTAAATATTTTTGCAATAATTGTATAGTATAAAAGTATAATTTTCTTCAATAGTATTATAAGTAATTATAGTATGCAAATTACTATATTAATAAATATAAACATATACGTACAAAGTAGTATGTTATTAAATTAAATTATAATTAACTTAGAAGTATATACTTTTATAAAAATTCTTTATAATTAGTGGTCTTCCACGCCAACCATGAGGTGCCACTAATAGCGCGTTAGGTTAGGTTTTTTACGTGGACCTTCGCTTACAGCCTTATTTTACTACATTTTATTACACATCTGTTCTTATATAAACATGTGATCATTTATTTTTAGATATTTAATAGAAAGTATGCCTTGATCGAATTAACGCAGTGATGCAAGCAAAAGAGCTGTAGACAAAGTATTAAGAATACAGAACGCAATAAATACTGCCGATTATTGAACGTGGTGCAAACCCGAGTCAATCTCTTTTTGTTGCTATTAATAAATAAAAAAACAGTAATTGTTGAAACACCTTTTTATGTTATTTTTACCTGTGACACAACTATATGTAACGTTTATTTTTTATATTCTTTACTGTTCTCAACAATAAATAATAATTTATACAAAACTTGTGGTTATTGGTTTAGTTCTGCTCTTTACTGTATTTTAATAATTATAAATATTTTTAATGTATGTAATTCCACGACTTCCTCTTCTTCCTCTTCTTCCTCTTCCTCTTCTTCCTCCTCTTTTTCCTCTCTCTTTTTCTACGCTTGTATCGGCATACGGAGTGCCTTGGACACTCTGTTGTCGGTACCTGCGGGCTCTGCTTTGGCCAGTTCCTCTTTTTTTTTCTAAAAAAAGGATTAATACAATTATTAATAACTACAAAATTACAATTATTGTATTTATTACCGAATAATGTGTTATATTAAATAAATACCTTACTTGTTACATCTGGTTGCACCTCTTGCTGCTGTTGCTTTTGTTGCTGTTGTTGTTGCTGCTGTTGTTGTCCCAGCTGTGCCAATTGCTGCTGCATTTGCAATTGACACTTTTCATAATTTTGCAGCCGTTGTTGCTGCTCCTGCAGCAGTTGCTGCTGCTGCTGCTGCAGCTGTTGCTGTTGTTGCTGCATTATTGTTTGCAGCATTTCTTGCGTTGTCTGTTCTGTATATGCAAAAAAATATGTTGGTAATTGTTTTTTGTTTTTTATCAAACTTTTAACTCGCTTTTTCTTTGGACTTTACATATTCACATATCAACTTACTCGATATTATGTATAATCTTATAATTTACCTCGAGTTGATTCTTTACTTTTTTTGTAATTTTACGATTTTATTTATTTATAATTAATAACGTGATTTATTACTTACGGAAATTATCTTCCATTGCTGCTGCTCGCTGCTCTCTATTTGCCATAAAAATGACAAGCGAGAAACAATGTAAAGTTGCGTACGTTTTGCTGCTTTGAAAGCTATGCGCTGCATATATTTATTAACGTTTCGTAAATTGTATGTATGCTGCGTGTGTATTTTATTGTGTGGTGAAGTCTTCAGCATATTTTCAGTTATATATTTTATGTATTCCTTAATATATAAAATATATTTCATATATTATTTGATTTATATATATTTGATCAAATCTGTGTAATACGTGAATAACGTAACAAACGTGATAATATAGTGTGACGTGATATTTTTGCGAATAAACGTATCTTTCATACGTTTTCTTAAGTTGCCACGTTGGTGAGGAAACTGAAACAGTCTCAACTGTAAGTTTTAATAAACTTTCCGTTTTCCTCTAAGTAGAAGTTTTTGTTTTCGTCTTTATTGTTATAAAAATGTGCGATTCAAATGTGTTACAAAAAAAATATAAGCGAAGCTTTGTAGAAGCTTGGCTTAACGATATTTGATTTAAATCCTGGATACGAAAAGTACCATTAAATGATAGTGTTTTTCATTGGACTGTCAAAAAACTTTTTCTTGTAACACAAGCATTTCTAAACATGCGGATTCTGCAGGTCATAAAAATAATCTTAAAGAAAACATTTCTGGATCCTCAAATAAAGAACATGTAAATTTAAAAACAAATAAATCTAAGACATATAAATTTAACAATCAATGGTTGGAAATAAAACAATTTCAACCATGGTTACGCAAACCACATGACAAAAAATTATTTTTTTGTTCATTTTGTAAAAAACATATATCTGCCAGATTGTCAAGTATTTATGATCATGCAGAATCCGCATCACATCTAACAATAGCTCAAACCNAAAATGTAGAATATACAGAAACTAACATTGATCTCAATATGACAGACGAATGTTTATCGTTTGAGGAGCGAAAGAAAGCAGCAAAAATTCGATTCGCTGCGTTTATTGCTGAAAAAAATATTTNGCTTCAAACAGCAAAAGAAATTCTTACACTTTTCAAGCAAATAGAAAAAGATTCTGATGTATTAAAAAGCATGAAAATGGGACGAACTAAGTATCAAAAGATAATTTCAAATGTATTATGTCCCGTTGAAACCGATCGTGTGGTCGACATTATTCAAAATACCAAATTTTCTATTTTTATTGATGAAACGTCAGACATTTCTAATCAGAAATGGATGACGTTTCTTGTTCGATATGTTCATCCTGAAACATTAAACATTTGCTCGCAATTAGTCAAATTAATTGATATCGACGCAAAAGATTGCAGTGCGGAAGAATTATGTGACGCGTTTAAAGTTGAAATGTGGAAACTAAAAATTCCATTTGTAAATATTATTGCCTTGTCATGCGACAATGCGCACGTCATGACAGACAAATATTTATCATTTAAAAAAAAGCTTGGGGAAATTTGTAAACATTTATTAACATTATCATGTCCGTGTCATTCCGCTGCTCTAGTTGCACATAATGCGTGCGATAAAATTCCAGACTATTGTGAAGCATTCGTAAAAAAAGAACAAAACAAATCGAAAAATTTTAAAATTGGCCGACACACGATGGCTTTCTCGGCGTTCATGTATTGAAAGACTTATAAAATCTTGGGATACTATCACTTATTTTTTAATTGAAAAAACAAAATCGGGAGAATATTTATTATCTGTAATGCAAAAACCTGATGTTAAGGCATATTTATTATTTTTAAAGCATATTTTATATTTTTTTAATTTTTATAACGCATTTTTTCAAGCTTTGAAAACCAGAATACAGTTGTTACAATCAAAATCACGTTAATTGTTAAATAATATTTGTAAACATTTTATAAATCTAAAGCTTTTACAAAATATAAATAATAATTTCGAATTTTCGAATGAAAACAATCACAAATCTTTAAACAAAATAAATTTAGGAAGTGATTGTAAAAAGTATCTGGAAGAATTGATTGTAAAATGATATGCAGATGTAGTTTCTAATATTAGAGAAAATTGCAAGCACTTTTATATTACTGCTGCCCAAGAAATTTGTAAGAGACTACCAAGAAACAATACATTTTTATCAAAATTACCAGTTTTCAAATCGGACATAGCCTTATATGATAATAATAGAGAGACTTCTTTTAATGATGTCTCTTTTGTCGCTCGAACTTTTAGTGGATTTGACGACAATGGTTTGAAACAAGAATGGTTTGCTTTACATCAAGGTTTCACGCAAGCAGAAAAAATTCCCTGTCGAAATTAAATTTTGATGAAATGTGGAAACAAATTTTCCAACGTACTCATCAATATCGCAATTTGAAGTCTCTCGTGAATACTGTTAGATCACTGCCAAATTCAAATGCCAATTCAGAAAGAATCTTTTCCTTTTTGCCAGATATAAAAACAAAAAAACGAAATAAACTTTCGTCTGTCATTATCAATGCTACTTGTGTGCTTAAGTCGGCATTAAAAGCGAGAAGGGAAACGGCTGTAAACATAGAAATTACTAAAAAACATATGTCTTTAATGTCAGCAGACACTTTGTACTCTGCATGTCGTAAGAAACAAAAAAGTCATCTGACATTGTACGCTGCAAATGACAATGAAATTGTTGGTCCCTCTTCGTCTAACAATATACAATACTAATGTTTAAAATAAATTAACTTATTTTGTCTAACATGCTCTGTATGTCAGACATTTATAAAAAGAATAACTGTGTAAACAATACACGTGTAAAAAATGATTTTGTCTGGTATGCTCTGGTATGCTCAGACTAAATAACTATAATATAATATATGTGTAAACAATACACGTGTAACAACTGATTTTGTCTGGTGTACTCTGATATGCTCAGACTAAATATCTACAATATAATATATGTGTAACCAATACACGTGTAAAAAATGATTTTGTCTGGTTTACTCTGGTATACTCAGACTAAATATCTAGAAATAAATGATCACATGTTTATATAAGAACAGATGTGTAATAAAATGTGGTAGAATAGGGCTATAGGCAAAAGTCCACGTAAAAAACTTAACGCGCTATTAGTGGCACCTCATGCGTGGCGTGGAAGATCATTATTTATAAAGAATTTTTATAATAGTATATAATTCTAAGTTAATTATAATTTAATTTAATAACATACTACTTTGTACGTATGTTTATATTTATTAATATAGTAATTTGCATATTATAATTACGTATAATACTATTGAACCACGCGCCTGATATGCGTGAGCGCTTCGCGCGGCTCACTGATGTGCGCCCGGCTAAAGGTCGGCACTGATTGGCTTAATTTATTCAATAATTACTCTTTTATATTATATATATTATATGTAATAGAAAAAAATGGTTCAGGACTTTTCGACTCAGAATAATCCCTTCTACCTGCTTACGAGCGGTGATACGATCAGTATGAGACACCCTGTAATAAGTTCAAGTACATATTATGTATATAGTTTTGTTAACAAATATATACATATATATACACAAATATACATATGTATATATACAATATATATATACAAACAAATATTAATATACTATATACGTATATATGTATATATTTGTATGTTTCTTTATTTATTCTTCTGTTAATATTCTAAAATCTTTTTCTTACTATTAAATATCATAGTAATAATTTATGCAAAGAAAATATGTAATGTATATATTAAGATAGTTTATTTGTATCAATAATATCATGTCTTTTTACAAAATTATGAAGCTGCGTTTCGATATTTATTGCCAGTACTTAAAAAAATCTATATCTTCACGTCACATGTGCTATAGATTGTCAGTACTGGCAGTAAATATCGGAACGCAGCCTAAATTTCGAAAAGCGTTGTCATACGCAACGTGCGTTGTCTTGTGGCCGACTTGGTAGAAAGAAGACAGAAAATAATATGCCTGCACTCTTCCACAGCCGAGCGTGACGTCACGCACACGTACGCGGTTCTCGCTTGTGTGCGTAGCATCGAGAAGTCGAGCGGTGGGGGCTCTGCCCTTTTATGCTCTCGTTGCTGTCCTGCACGATCTGGCATCTATGGGCGGCCTGCATAACGGCTTCCCGGTACGAAAAGGTCCGGGAAATGCTGGACGACTCCTACGCCAAGGGATTCTCCTTGGCTGGGTCGTCCAGACGCGAGTCGGCCGACTGTGGGACTCAGGTGGAGAAGCCTATCCTGAGTCCACAGAAGTCGGTCGCGGCACCGGCCTCGCCCATCCGGGAACCCGCCGCGACACGGAAGAAATGCTCACAGAAGGTCCAAACAGAGAAGGAGGTCGTCGGTACTTCAGGAGCTTATGCTCCTCTGGACCTCCCGGAGTTAGTGGGGCATTGAAGTCTCCGTTCTTAGGAGAAAGTTCGCCTCTCTGGCTTCCGGCAGTCCTGCCACCGAGCGTGCCTTGTCTACCTGGGCAACAATAAGAAGACGCAAGGCGCGAGAGAAAAAGAGAGATCTACCCCTTCCGGACAAGGGACGGCGCCCTCTCGCAGCCCCTGTGGGCGCGCGGAAGCGTTCCGGAAGAGCGGAGAAGGAAAAGATCGGTCGGCTGCCCAGTCTGGCTGCCGTCCTTTTCACGGTGTAGGAAGGTGGGAGTTATGCCGACGCAATAAAGAAGGCGGCCGCGGCTGTCGATTTAAAGGAGGTCGGCATTTCCGTCCTCCGGATTAAAAGGGCCGCAAATGGGGGCCTGCTCCTCCAGGTTCTCGAACCTGGTCGAGCTGCAAAGGCGAATGCCCTCGTAGAAAGGGTATCTAAAGTGTTTGGGAATGAGGGGGGAGACGGTTCACCCGTCCCGTGAAGCACGCAGAAGTGCGTGTAAGGGACGTGGTGCCCCTTCTCACTGCAGAAGATGTTGCCGCGGCTTTGGCGACTGCTGGCGGGTGCGAGTTCGGCAAAGTACGCACGGGCTTAATACGCTCCACCCCCACCGGGTTCGGGACCTTATGGGCCCGTGTTTTTGCGGGCGGCCCGGAAGGTGGTGGGAGCAAAGAGAATAAGGGTGGGGTGGTGTGACATCCCCGTCGAAGCACATAGAGCACGGCGTATGCAGTGCTACCGGTGCCTCGAATACGGGCACGTCGCGCGCATGTGCTCCGGCAAAGACCGGAGCGCAGCGTGCTACCGTTGCGAGGAAGGTGGCCACCTCGCCATTACCTGTAGGGCTGCCCCCAAGTGCACCCTGTGTACGAGCCGGAAACAGTCATCGAATCATCGGCAAATTGCGTCCTTATTCCTAAAAGAAATACAGCCGCCAAGCGGGGCGCCGGCGTTGTGCCGGCGCCTTCCCTGCCATCCGGCGACAAGGAAGGTGGGGAATGGACAACCTCTGCCTCCACCTCAAAGAAGAAGAGAAAAAAACGGCGGGCCCGAAATGTTGGATCCGACGCGGACTTCTCCGGATGGAAAAAAGATAGAGAGAGAGTTTACCTCCTCTCCGCGGAGGAGGGAATAGCCCGGCTGTGGCTGGAAAAAGGGATGGGATGGGAGGATCCGTCTCTCCCATCCGCCTCCTTTGTGCGCGCGAGATCGCCGGAGTTCGCCACGGATAAAGGGGGAGGCCACTGCGGCCACGGCCACAGGAAAAGAATCCTTTGGTCTCCGGGAGGGACCGGAGACTGGAGGAAAAAGGAGGGGACGGCGCGGTGCTTCTCCTCTTTCCAAGATAAGTTTGGACGGGGTCAGGGACCGCAAGATAGCTGGCCCCCGCTCGTCCAGAAGTGCGGCGCAAAAGACGCCGGTTTCGGGGAGAGGCTCCACCAAAGAGCCCTCCCCCAAGCGACAGAAAGGGAGAGACTTGTCCTTTCCCCACAACAAAACAGGACAAGACCGGGATCCAAGTCCTCCAAGTCGAGCAAATAGGCTCGGTTTGGGGGCGGACTCCCGAGTAGAGGGGTCACGGCTCGGGCATAATCCAGGATCCAGCCTCCACTGAGGGGCTGCTTGGTCGCAAATAGTGGATGCGCATATAGTGTATTAACCCCCTCTGACTTTGGTCACTGGGGGCGGGGACTTAAGGTGGCAAGTTGGTGAACTTGCCACGTTATTGCACAAATCCCCAGGGAAGAACGGCCTGAGGAGGGCTATGACCCCCTCTTCATTCAGCAACCTCAAAGGCAACAATGAATGGGAGCGTTGTCCTTTAGAGACACGCTTAGGACGTGGGGAGGCCTGGTGCTAAAATAGCCTCGCGGCTGCCACAAGTTTTTTTACAAAGTCCGGTGGAGGCCATTGAGGGGTTTTAGTGGATGCGAGTCCCACACTTCCCGCCCACATTCCCACAGAGCGGGAATGCATAACGCATTTCTTCTCATATTTATGAGAATATAAAAATAAAAAAGTAAGAGAGAGTGAAAGAGAGTGAGAAAGAGTGGGAGAGAATGTGATAAACAATTAGAAAAAGTGAGAGAGAGTTGGAGAAAGAATGAGTGAGAGTAAAAGAGTGTGAGAAAGAGTGGGAGAGAATGTGATAAACAGTTAGAAAGAGTGAGAGTGAGTTGGAGAGAGAATGAGAGAGAGTAAAGGAGAGTGAGAAAAAGTTGAAGAGAAAGTGAGAGTGAGTGTGAGAGAGAGTGAGAAAGAGTGAAAAAAGAGTAAGAGAGTGAAAGAAAGTAAGAGAGAGTTGAAGAAGAGTGAGAGAGAGTGATAGAGAGTGAGAGAGATACAAAGAAGAGTGAGAGAGAAATGGAGAAAAAGTGAGAAAGAGTGAAAGAAAGTGAAAGAGAGTGAGAAAAAGTGAGAGAGAGTGAGAGAAAGTTAGAAAAAGCGTGAGAGAGAGTGGGAACAGAGTGATAGAAAGTGAAAAAGAATGTAAGAAAAAAAGAGAGTCAGAGAGTGAGAAAGTTTCACTGAGAGTGAGAGACAGTAAGAGAGAGTCAAAGAGAGTAAGAAAGAGTGAAAGAAAATGGAAGAGAAATGAGAGAAAGTAAGAGAGAGTAAGAGAAAATGAGAGAAATAGTGAGAGAGAGTGAGAGAAAATGGGAGAGAAAGTGAGAAAGTGTGATAGAATAAGATACAGTAAAAAAAAGAAAAAAAGAATGAAAGAAAGAAATAGGAATTGGAATTAATTCGTAGCGTTTTTTTACTGAAAAAAATTATTTATTTATAATAAAAATCCAAAAATACATTAATTAAAGTATTGCCCATCGCTTTCTACTACTTGTGACCATTTTTTGGGCAGAGAACGAATTCCCTGTCAGAAGAACGCTTTGTCTTTAGATGCAATCCACGAATCGACCCATTTTTGACAATCTTCGTCAAAAGTGAACTTCTGCTCAAACAGGCTATGAGCCATCAAACGAAACAAATGGTAATTAAAAAAAGCAACATCTAGAGAATACGGCGGGTGGGATAGGACTTCCCATTTAAGTGTTTCCAGGTATGTTTGTACCGGTTGTGCGACGTGCGGACGAGCATTGTCGTGTAGCAAAATGACTCTGTCGTGTCTGTTGGAGTATTACGGCCGTTTTTCTTTCAATGCACGGCTCAAGCGCATCAATTGTAGTCTGTAGCGATCTCCAGTTATGGTTTTATTCGGTTTCAGCAGTTCATAATAAATCACACTCCTCTGATCCCACTAAATACAAAGCAGGAGCTTAGACCCATGGATATTCGGCTTTGTCACTGATGTTGATGATTGGCCGGGCTTAACCCATGACTTTCTGCGCTTCGGATTGTCGTAATAGATCCATTGTTCATTACCGGTGACAATTCGATGCCAAAAACCTTTTCTTTTCTCCCGTTGGAGCAGCAGTTCACACGTCAAAAAACGCCTTTCCACTAAAATACGATGAGCTTCACAGCACTTTTGTTCATACCAAAGTAATGAAGTAAAACTCCCCGCAAAAACACTATATTCGGCACAAATTTTGATATATTCAGTAAATTATAAAGTGTTGTTATTTACGAATTAAAAAAAGATTATGTAAAGCAAAAGACGTCTAATGACAGCTGTTTCACGATGAATACATTACTGTAGGTAACATCTAAATACTGTACTACCTACGCCATCTCTTGTAAAACGCTACGAAGTAATTCCAACACCTACTAGAAAGAATGAGAGACAGTGGGAGAGAGAGAGAGAGAGAGAATGAGTGAGAAAATGTGAGAAAGAAAGAAGTTTCGAGAGTTCAAGAGATAGAACGCAGCGAGAGTAATCATTAAAAACATCCACCACGAGGAACGTAAGTCAGTATTAATAATTTTATATTATATTATTTATTTCACAAATAATACTTTTATTATGTTTTAGGTTGTAACGTAAGATAGTATATGCAAAGTAAAAAACACCAGTGGCCTAAGGATACTAAAAATGTTTATATTCTTTCCTCGGAAAAAATAAAGAAATAAATAGTTTACTATTGTTAAGAGTTATAAAAAAAAGAGGGAATGAAAAAAAAGATGAATTTGAAGATAAACGTATATTCTACAAAATATGTGATATCTCGTAAAACTTACTTTTTTTAAAAAAAGAAGAAAAGGCGCCAAATACACGCCAAACAAACATATCTTTCTCTACAAAATCTATTTTACAAAAGAAGTGATATCAAACATAACACTAAGTACACTCGTGTATATTTTAATTAAAAACATTATATAAAATAATATGTGGTGCGTGTCACACCACGAGCATACCGCGCGGCAGTGAGGCAACCTTAAGCTCGGCGCCGGCAGCCGCCGCAGAACGGCTAGTTCGGCGCGCCGCCGCGGCGTGGCTCACGACGACGGCAGTTCACCCGCAAGCGACATTTCCCCCGACGGTTACATAAGACGGCCGTCGGCAGTAGAGGTCGAGAACTATCGATAGTTGTCACTATCGATAGTTTTCGATAGTAAGATCTTTAACTATCGATAATTATCGATAGTTTTCGATAGTTGAACAATTAGAATTATATAATTATTCTAAGTTTGTAAATAAAATATAAATGTAAAACATGTAAAAGGTGATTTTTAAATAATTTATTTAATTATTAGAAACAAAATTTGCAAGGTTTTTATGCAAAAATGTAAGCATATTAACATTTGTGGGTTTTAATCTGGAACGTCGTTCCGATACAAGATGTCCTGTAGAGCTGAAAATTCTTTCGCTTTCTACAGAAGTGGCAGGAACACAGAAATATTTACGGGATAATTTATCCAAGGGAGTTAATTTGTTTCCTGTCACCTAAAAAATATAATAAACACTATCGTTAATAGAATAAATACTATCATTAATTTTAGTTTTGTAAAGATTGTGGGTTTACGTAACTTACTTTCCAAAATAATAAGGGATCAGTATCTTCAACCGCATTCTGCCTTTCTAGATATTGCCGTTTTGTAATAATAATATCAGCAGTTACAGATTTCACTTTTTCTTCTATTCTTTCTTGTAGAAATCTAAAAAGATGAGTTGATGTAGTAATCGATTGCTTGTTGTTTGTAGAGTCAGTTGATCTCTCATTTTCTAGGGTTTTATGAGAAAGAGTATACATATCGTGCTCAAGAATTGTAGTGGCTGCTGCTGCGTTCTCTATGTTTCTGAATCCTTCTTTTTTGAATCTTGGATCCAAAATTGTTCCCAATCTGGGAATTGATCTTGTTTCATAAGGACCTAACCTTTGATTCACGGATGTCAAAAGATTACTACAAAACATTTTTCCTTCTTCAGTTGATAATTCAGCTAAAGAGTCTTTCAAAAAGTTTTGAATGCCAAAAGTCATTGGAATGATTAAAGAAATAGTCAAATAGTTATTTCCTGCAAGTAATATATTGTTACGTCCCGGTCGGTCGCGGCTAAGAAGGAATAATATGACGTAAAAGAACTTAGTACTCGGACCTATGACTCGTGGACCTACCGCTATTTTAGGTACAAGACCCGGGATAGCCTGCGGCAAGGCACTCGTTGAAAGGAGTTGAAGAGGATTCTAAAAAGAACGCACCTACACGCGATCTCCTGA
>NW_018021844.1:28572-33454 GCF_002006095.1 Pseudomyrmex gracilis
CCGCTCGTCGGGATGGAACTTGGAAGTAGACCCGTTGTATGTCGGGATGCAGAAAGAGTCGACCACTTGGTCGGAGTTAGAAAGAATTCGACTGGCTGGTTCGAGGTCCGGGAGAGAACTGACGCTCGGCTTGGCTCAGAGTGAAGGAGGCGGGCCAGCTCGCTAAGAGTGGCAGTGGAGGGGAGCGGCCGGCGCAGCGGGAAGGGCGCTTAGGCGCAGTTTGGGGCTTAAGCCGTGTTCATGCAAGTACGGCCATAGGGATCTAGGGGAAAGTTGTCCCGAAAGATGGATTCTTATTGGTAGGAGTGGATCCAACGGAAATCTTAACATTAGTATGCCTCTTTAGGCGCGCACGACGATTTCTGACGGTCTTATATGCTATATTATACGAATACTTATAATATATGTGTATATGTATATATGGATATATTTGTGTGAGTAACGCTACGTTAATTTAAAGACGCATCGTAACGAATATGGTACATTAGAATATTGGGTCACGTGTAATGGACATGGAGTGTTAGAGGAACGGGAGGGAAAAATACGAGTCGGAAATGTGCGCGGATGTAACAATATATATATATATATGTATATATATATATATATATGTGTGTGTGTGAAAATATAAAGTACATAAAACTAAATCATAACTTAATTTCAGTTTATAATATTTACAATTAAAAGAATTGAATTAAAAATAACAAACTATTAAAAAATACTAAAGAAAGTGGAACTTCTTGAATAAGTTCAAAAGTGTTTTGCTCTTTTGCTTGTTTTTAAAAGTTGCAATACCTGAGATCTTTTTTGTTGCTTCTTCAAAACAACTTAGAACCTTCTCAATATCGACTAAAATTGCCATGTCATCAACTAAAAAGGGTTGAGGAGCTTTCCGTAATTTTAGTAAAGCACGACCAAGAGCATCATTGGTTTTTATAATCCTTTGAATCATGTAAAACGTGCTGTTCCAACGAGTAGGAACTTCTTGAATAAGTTTAAGGGGTTTTTTGCTTTCTTGTTCATTTTTAAATGTTTCCATTGCCAATGGGCTACTTTTAAAAAATGTTACTATTTCTTTTGTTTTTTTAATAATATTTTCAATTAATTTAAGATTATCCTGCACTACCAGATTAAGCGTGTGTGCGTAGCAAGGCAAATGCTTTTTTTGTAATAGATCACATGCTTTGATCATGTTGGCAGCATTGTCGGTTACGATGCAAGATATTTTGTCATTTATTTGCCATGCAATAAAAATATCTTTCAAAGTTTCAGCAATATTTTCGGATGTATGATTTATTCCATTTGATAATGGTTTCGTTGACAAGACACATGATTTTAAATGAAAATATTCGTCTACATAGTGACATGTGACTGTTAAATATGATTCAGTAGCAATAGAAGTCCATGAATGACAAGTTATTCCAACGTAGTCAATTTTATTCAGTTCAGTTTGTAATTTATTATATACTTCTAAATATGCTTCTTTAAGTAATGTTTCACTTAATGTATATGTACTTGGAAGTTTATATCTGGGATCTAATAGATTAACTAACTTTTTAAATCCTGTGTCGTTAACAATTGTGAAAGGCTGAAAATCTGTAGTTATCATTTCGAGTACTGCTCTATCTAATTGTTTCTTCCTTTGGGATGAATTATCATAATACATTTCCCGTTTAAAAAAAGGACTAACTGATCTGGTACTAGAACGAGCAGAAATACTGCTGCTAGTAAAGGATGTTAAATTTTCATCACTTGTATCCTCAGTAAAGGTTGGATGAAATCGTTTTAAGTGGTCAGATAAATTGCTTGTATTCCCACTGGTTTTATATTCTTTACCGCAAGTAATACATTTTGCTAGATTTTGATTACTTGATTTTTTGAAATATTTCCACACAATAGAAAATTTCTTCCGATTTTGTTTATTTGCTTCAACGTTGGCTTTGCAATTTATTGGTGATCTAGATTTATTCGAGTCGGTATCAGACAATGAGCTCTGAGGTGAACTTGATCCTGAAACATAAAAAAAAAATTAAAAACACTTGTCATACAGAGTAAGCTAACTACACAAAAAATTCAAACCTAACCTTTTTTCTTTTTTGTTCGTGTGATTACTTTCTCCATCGTGAACAATTTTTTTAGGAAGAAAAAATTACAAACTATAAGTACGCACACAAGAAAATAAAGTACACACATAACAAAATATGATTATTGAAGTTTAGTTCCTCATTGAAACAGAGCCTAGAATTTAAAACGCACTGGATGTATCGTAACTTGCCAGGGAAGTTGCGCAAGAGTAGTGGAGAACGAATACTAGCAGCATAGAGAAGCCTGAGAGCGGCCATGCCATTGTAGTTTCTTACGACGGTTTGAGCCGCTGGTTGTAGCCGTATTTCCACAAAAGTGGAACTCAAAGGCCGTTCTACATAAAATTACTTAAGACCTTAAGACGTAGCAATAAGAAAATTGACCAATCAAAATGTATACTATGTCGCCATCATTTTCGGACGTAAATTTCTGATTGGTCAATTTCCTTACGGCTACGTCTTACGGTCTTAAGTAATTCTATGTAGAATGGCCTTTAAGCAGCAAAGCATCAAATAAAGCACTTGAAACGGAGGAAATCTTAGTTCCATTCAGAAAATAAAACTATCGAAAACTATCGATAGCGGCAAAAAAATTATCGATAGTATTTGATACTCTAAACTATCGATAACTATCGATAGTGCTATCAATAGTTCTTGACCTCTAGTCGGCAGGCAAAAAAACTTATCAGCTCGCAATAAAACGCTTGAGCACAGATCTCCTAGAGATCTCTTTTCTCTAGTATCGGAGAACATTTTAAGGCATTCCGCCACAAGATCCTATGTACACAGGAGCAGAGCCACCCCGAACATCAGAGTCAGCAAAGCCGCTCAGAAATCTCCAATTTCAAGAGTTCCAACCGTGGAGGCTCATCCATAGAATTCTCGCCACCAAAGGAACCACTGACGCTGTCAGTCTCACCGATAGAACGATCAGTGACCCCTCCAGCGGCACTGATCAAGGAATATCGACACGCGTCTACACAGACAAACCGCCGGAGAACCCGAGGACAAAGACAGCGGCTCTCAACAGCAGAGCTGTCGTGTCAGGTCGACATCACCCGGCCGATTCCATTTCCGGCTGCAACGACGTTTACTCAGACGGACTCGGGCGCTTCAACACCGCCGTCTTTACCTTCCTGGATCAGCGAGGAGTGGCTCACTACCACCAAGCCGAGAATCTTCTGGCAAAAGAAGCCTCAATAAACGGTCTTTATCAGGATCACTACGCAAATGGCCCTTTTCAAGGCCCCCTCTTATACAAAATCAAAAGTTAAAATTCTGCCTGTACATAGTGTAAATATATAAAGTTTACTTCAAAAAAAACCTTTTCTCTTTTACACGCCTGTCGTGCTCTTCTCTCCTTGCTGCCTTCACTAGCACTGCAAGCTCTCCGCTCCGTCACCAAATAATATATATTAATATATATTAATTAAACACATTATGTAAAAACTAACAAATATAAAATCATTGTATCAATAGTTAGACTTTGCCTTTTGTGAAAAGTCAAAATATAAAAATTAATTAAGGCAAAAAAACTTGGGGTGGCTGCACCGAAAACTACAACACACATGTTTGATTTGCGCGGTTTATGTCGCATACAAAACCAAACCAGTCAGCATTGCACTAAAAGTGAAAAAATAACTGAAAAATAAACGTTATCACCAGTATCAGACCATCTTCGATATATGTATAAATATTGCAAGACTAACTCCAAGGTAGTTTCTCGGTGATCTAACAGAGAAGGCGATGGCACGGAAAGCCGGAGATTCCAGGTTCGACTCCTGGCCGAGAAAATTTTTTCGCAATATTTTAAAAATTAGTTAGGGGGGATGCAAATCTAGCATCCCATATGAATTAAGAATTGAGATTTCAATTCAAAAAAATACTCACTTGTAAAAATTTACAAATAAAACGTGTTACATGTATATATATATACACTTATAGTTTCCGCTCAACAGGGGAACGGCTCGTAAAGCCTTATATATTTCTTGCTTTAACAGGGGGTTCGAACTCGCCGTATTGTTTAGCTTCGGTAGTTCCAATAGTTCGGTACAGAAGACGGTACTTTAGGCGGCAGCACGGTCGGTTCCCATCTCTTCCTCTCTTTCCCCATGTCTACAAGTTGCCTATCTGACTCGTTGCTAACCTTATTGTTAAGTATTGTGTGTTTTGTCTGTATGTTCTGTACGTGTCGTAATATGTATTTGGTTATTCTCTTGCATCGCTGTGTATTGTGCTAAACCTTGTACTATTTAATCAACTGTATTAATCTTATATTATGGTAATTATTAGTGATTACTAGTAATTATGAATGATTGTGGTGCTTAGTGCTACCTATCGCAAATCTAAGTTTTGTAAACCATTTTATGCTTATATAAACTATTTTGTGTAAATGTAAGATCAACAAAAATGTGTAACACAATTAAATATCAGAATATTATATACTATTTTTTAAAGTAATTTCTTTCTATTTTAATGTTTGTTAAACATTTTAACAAAACATCAATAATATGGTATTTTGAGTACATATACTATATATTGGTTTTAATTTTTTTAAAACTATTTCCTACGTGTGCACAAAATAAAATACGATACTAATAATAAAATAAACTTTGCAACATTACTCACAAAATTTCTAAATTTATTTTCAACATTTACTTTTATTACTTACTACCATGGTCAAAAAATAACCGGAATTTATTCATAAAAAGAAAAGTACATGTTTATTCTTCAAAATTCAAGTTGTCCCCTTCAAAGTAGTCCCCGTTGGCTGCGATGCACTTGTGCCAGCGTTTGATCCA
>NW_018021845.1:0-16296 GCF_002006095.1 Pseudomyrmex gracilis
TTTTAATGTATAATTCTAGTGTTTTTATCATTATAAATGTGTTTGATAAGCATTAGCACTATTTTGATACGATACGTGTAAAAAAGGCGTATTGTACCAGCTTAATATGACATCGGTTACATTATTGAGATCAAGCCGATTTCATACGACTATAATACTAACTACGTGTATAAGGCGATCGGTACAAACTAGGCTATTAGAGGTAAAAATATACACTTCACAAAAAGATGATTCGGAACATTATGGAATAATGTTTACGTGATCATACTTTGAAAAAAATTTATTGAAAAAATGAATAAAAAGATAAAAAGAAACAGAAAAAAGAAATAAAATGTACTTGGAACAAAAGAATATAATTGCACCAAGTACTTACCATGTGTAATATATATAACATTTATATATATTAGTATATATATATATGTATCTATTTTACTATATATATATTTTCACGTATATTCCATCATAACACAACGTTTGATGAAATATATGTTCATAAATGTATAGTTAAAGTAAGTTTTCAAAATACCTAATAAATGATACTTTAATAAACAAAACGTTAAAATTACAATTGAAATATTTAAAATAGAAAGCTTCAACTGTTTAATAGTCACAATGCGTTTCGCTAAAATTTGCAGAATGCATTATAAATGATCATTTCGTTTTTCAAAAAAAATTAATATTTNATACCTTATGTGATTAAATAAACTTTCATGAGAAAAACTTCTAAACATTTGTAAAAGCGCTCAAAAGAATAGTTTATAAACTTTGCTTTGTACAATGCTGTTTTTATTGATTCAGTCTTTTTGCATTGATTAAAACGAATGACACATATAACATTTGTTGGTGAGTGAAAACCATTTCGTAATTTGTTTTGAATATTATATATTAACAAGTAAGAAAAATAATTGACGAAACAAATACATAATTAATTATTTAATTTTTCTTCCAGATTGGATACGCGTTATTTTCGATTAAGTATCCGACGTTTCGTGACATTGTTAATTTATTTTATAAAGATAAGAAGCAACCCGACAAAGTTCACAAAACGTCGTCTATACGAAACGAAAACAACGCGTAACCAGCCCGGAAAGCAAACCTAGTGATACAATTTATAATACATACAATTATTTATCGTGATGAAACATCACGGGAGTATCTGTTGTTTTCAATAAATTATTCATATAGCATGTCACAGTATATATTTTGCAAATGTGTTAGACATACACACATAATTTTTAAACCATCTTTACTAGAAGTATTATTTGGAATATTATGGTATTATTTAAAATATTGTATTATATAAAATATTGTATTAGGTATAAAGTATATTATATCATATTAGGTGAAGTGTGTAAACGCTTTATTAAATGTAATCGCAAATCTCACTGCATATAATTTTTCTTTTTCTATCTACTAACAATAGGAAGTATTAACAATTGTTTCTAATAATGTTAATATTTGAATATAAGTCTATATAATATATGTAGTGCATTATAATTGCAAAATGTTCTTTACAATTAAAAATAAATTGTTCTTGTTTTACTTATATTTTTTATACATTAATGAACAATTGTTAAAATTTCCTTCACGACGGAAGAAACCACCACCTTCTCGCGGTTTTCGTCGAGCAACAATATGTACGTCGTATAAATTGTTTTTACAATATAGATACATAAAATATATCATTTATTAAGTGTAAATATAATGGGAATATCAATCTAAATGAAAAAGTGTGTTTTGTGTCATTTCAATTTTGGATTTTATTTTTGCTAGGAAGCTTTACAGGTATTTCAGTATATTTTTCCATATATGTCTATAAAAACATCTATTTAAAAAATAAACGTACATATTGGCCAAGAGTGGTAAATTTATTATTTCATTTGTACGCAGTTTTTCGTACATATAAATTTTATATGTATACATACATATAAATACAATTTTTAATTAATAAAGAAAAGTCAGAGAACGAGCCGGAAAATTTAGACATTTCTTGTACCGTTTACGACGTTATTGAGAGTTGAACGTCGTATCGCCCGAGCGAGAGCGAGACAGAAAGTCATTTCTCTGTCTCTTTCTACTGCCCGATCGCGCCCGAAGTTTCGAGCGCACACGTACACGATCTGAGGTTGTGTGCGTATCCCCTCCATGCTACCGCTGCTACCGCATGCTACCAAGTGTTCAGAATCTGGCATCTATGCCGGCTAGGTGGTGGAAAAATTCGACCGGGTAGATGGTGCGGAACTGTCAGTTTATCTGTGGTGTAAAAGATGGCAATATACATGCGTCTACACCGTGAGAGAGAGTGAGAAAGAGTGAAAGAGAAGGTGAAAGAGAGTGCGAGAAAGAGTGAGAGAGAGTAGGATAGAACATGAGAAAGAGTGAGATAGTGTGAGAGAGTGTTATAAAGTGCGAGAAAGAGTAAGAGAGAGTAAGAAAGAGTGCAAGAGAGACTGAGAGAGAGTGAAAGAGAGAGAGAAAGTGTAAGAGTGCGAGAGAGAGTGAGAGAAAGTGAGAGAGACCACAAAAGAGTGCAAAAAAGAGTGAGAGAGAGTGCGAGAAAGAGTGAGAGAGAGTAGGATAAAAAATGAGAAAGAGTGAGAGAGTGCGAGAAAGAGTGCAAGAGAAACTGAGCGAGAGAGAGAGAAAGAGAGAGAGAAAAAGTGTAAGAGTGCGAAAGAGAGTGAGAGAGTGAGAGAATAAAAAAAAGTGGAAAAAAGAGTGAGAGACAGTGCGAGAAAGAGTGAGAGAAAGTAAGATAGAAAAAGAGAAAGAGTGGGAGAGTGCAAGAGAGAATGTTATAGAGTGCGAGAGAGAGTAAGAGAGAGTGAGAAAAAGTGCGAGAGAGACTGAGAAAGAGTGAGAGAGAGAGAGAGTGAGAGAAAATGAGAGAGACCAAAAAAGAGTGCAAAAAAGAGTGAGAGAGAGTGCGAGAAAAAGTGAGAGAGAGTGCGAGAAAGAGTGAGAGAGAGAGTGCGAGAAAGAATGTGAGAGATAGCGAGAAAGAGTGAGAAAGAGTAGGATAGAAAATGAGAAAGATTGAGAGAAGTGAGAGAGTGTGTTATAGGGTGCGAGAGAGAGTAAGAGAGAGTGAGAAAGAGTGCAAGAGAAACTGAGAGAAACTAAGAGAAAGAGAGAAAATGTGTAAGAGTGCGAGAAAGAGTGAGAGAGAGTGAGAGAGAATAAGAAAAAGTTGAAAAAAGAGTGAGAGAGAGTGCGAGAAAGAGTGCGAGAAAGAGTGAGAGAAAGTGCGAGAGAGAGTGAGAAAGAATGCAAGAGAAACTGAGAGAGAATGAGAGAGAGTGAGATAGAGTGCGAAAGAGAGTCTAAGAGTGTGAGAGAGAGTGCGAGAAAGAGTGAGAGAGGGTGAAAGAGAGTGCGAGGAAAAGTGAGTAAGAATGAGAGAAAATGAGAGAGACTGTTATAGATTGCGGGAAAGAGTAACAGAGAATGAGAAAGAGTGCGAGAGAGACTGAGAGAGTAAGAGAGAGTGCAAGAGAAAGTGCAAGAAAGAGAGAAAGAGAGAGATAGAGTGCGAGAGAGAGTGAGAAAGAGTGAGAGAGAGTGAGAGAGAGTGCGAGAGAGAGTGAGAGAGAGTGTAAGAGAGAGAGAGAGAGAGACTGAGAGATAGTGATAAAGAGTGCGAGAGAAAGTGAGAGAGAGTGCGAGAGAAAGTGAAAAAAAATGAGAGACTGCGAGAGGGTGAGAGAAAGTGCGAGAGAGAGTGAGAAAGGATGCGACAGAAAGTGAGAGAGAGTGAGAGAGAGTGCGAGAAAGAGTGAGAAAGAGTGTAAGAGAGAGAGAGAGAGAGAGTGACTGAGAGAGAGTAAGAAAGAGTGCAAGAGAAAGTGATGAGAATGTGAGAGACAGTGACAAAAAGTGAAAGAAATTAAGAGAGAGTGAGAGATAGTGCGAGAAAGAGTGAGAGAGGCTGTGAGAGAGTGCGAGAAAGAGTACGAGAGTGTGAGAAAGAGTGCGAGAGAAAGTGAGAAAGAGTGAGAGATANAGAGTGAGAGAGGCTGTGAGAGAGTGCGAGAAAGAGTACGAGAGTGTGAGAAAGAGTGCGAGAGAAAGTGAGAAAGAGTGAGAGATAGTGCGAGAGAGTGAGAGAGAGAATTAAAGAGACTGAGAAAAAGTGAGAGAAAGTGCGAGAGAGATGAGAGAAAGTGAGAGAGAGTGCGAGAGAGAGTGAGAAAGAGTGAGAAAGAGTACGAGAGAAACTGAGAGAGAGTGAGAGAGAGTGAGAGAGAGTAAGTGAGACAGTAAGAGAGAGTGAGAAAGAGTGCGAGAGAGAGTGCGAGAGAGAGAGAGAGAGAGTGAGAGATAGAGAGTAAGAGTATGAAAAAGAGAAAAAGTAAGAAAGAGAGAAAAACAGTTTGTGATATAAAAGAGTAAAAGAGAGAATAAAAGATTGCGATAGAGAATGTAAAAACGACGGCGCAAAAATTAAAAAAAATAGTGAGTTTTATCTTTAGTGTTTGTCTTCTATAAAATAAGACATAATAGAAAAAAAGTCATGTTTAGTTTGTTAATATGTACGTGAAAGATAAGCTACAAAAAATGGAGTGATATCCGAAAAAAACTTACCTTCTTAAAAAAAGGTAAAAAAGTGCGCCAAGTACACGCACAACAATAATAATACTTTAAATTAAAATTCTAAACTCAAACTAGTATTTATTAAAAAATGTATTTTATTTTTAATATAAAACATTTTTTATTTCTACAAAACCTACGTTACAAAAGAAGTAATATGAAAAAGTAGCACCAAGTACACTCCGTGTACATTTAAAGAAAGTAGTAAAAACATTATAAAAAAATAAAAAGTATAAAATTATTATATATGTATCAATAGGTAGACTTTGCCTTTTGTAAAAAATCGAAATATAAAAAATACTAAGGCAAAAAAACTTGGCGTGGCTGCACCAACACTATAGCAGACATGTTTTGTCTGTGCACGTGCGAGCTATTTTCAATTTATTTTATGTCACATATGTAACTATAAAAACTAAACCAATCAGCATTGCACTATTTTTATATACAAATTGATTGTAAGGGAAGTGCGTATATTTCGAACACGACATAATGCATC
Organism: Pseudomyrmex gracilis; assembly: GCF_002006095.1. Lineage (NCBI taxonomy): Eukaryota > Metazoa > Arthropoda > Insecta > Hymenoptera > Formicidae > Pseudomyrmex > Pseudomyrmex gracilis. The sequence continues at coordinate 5,087 of NW_018021845.1, forward strand.
GTAGCAAACATAGAATCATACATATCAGCGTGCCATGTACCCTTAGTACACCAAAAATATTTGTGCACTTAAGCAAGTACTGCAGCAAGCAAGATATCGTCACTCCCTACGTATAATCCCGTAACTCCAAAACGCAAATTTTAGAGGAGAGCAGTTTAAAAGTATAAAGCTTCATATGTTTCCCTATAGTTAGGGATCTTTCGGTTTCAAATTTGTACCTTATTTATGAATATTTTTTTTTAATATTTGGTGACCATAAAAAACATGACTTTCTAAGTGTCATTATGCAATAAACTGAAAATCCCATATGTGACACTTATGTAATTATACGTAGGGAGTGACGATATGNAATAAAAAATAAAACACTATAATAGATTTGTATAATTAACGTTAAATTTTCTTTGAAACATCAAAACTAAAAACTAATAAAGCAATATTATAATAGTTATGTTTATATATAAATATATACATATATAGTTGTATATGTATTTAAAAATTTAATAAAATAATAATATTAACAAATAATGTGTGTGTATGTGCATGAAAAGATAAGAAGAATGACACAAACAATTATTTTATATCATTTTAAAGCAGTTACGCTAGATTTTATTTTATAGGGTTGAGCTTAAAAATGTTTTTCTGTCAAAGATATATTTATGGTTCTGACAAGAAGTGTTTAATGTGACTCTGTAAAATATTTTTTGTGGCTCTGAAAAGAGTCCTTAAGCGTAATTCCGATAAACGCGAGAGATATTCTTTTTGTTAAATAAATGTGTGGTTCTAAATTGCCTTACTAGTTTTTATTTTTGATGTTTTAAAAAAAATTTAACGCTAAGTATACAAATCTAGTATAGTGTTTTATTTTTTATTCTTAATATTTAAATAATGTTTAAAAATACTTTAATAATCACTATGACATTTATCTATTGTCATGGTTTTTTACTCTCTTACTTAAATATATTTTACTTTCTTACACTTACCGTAAGTAAGTTTCTTATATCACGCAATAATTAAATAAGTAAATATTTAATATAAATTATTGAAGTCAGTTTTACTGCAGAGTTACTCTTTTCAATGTTCACGATAGTTTTATGATAACATATGCCTGTCGGTATTATTGGTAACCGCGTCGGTATGTATCATCGGTAATCGTGCCGATATATGGATTAAATCTCGGGCCGCTGGCGCGTGGTAGTAAGAGGCGGCCGGAGGAGAACTACTTCTCCTCACAGCGCACGATATGGTGCTCCGCACTGTACGGTATGCCTCGCACAGTTTGGGCGCACTGCGCGCGCGTGAACTTGGCGCGAGGCACTACCGTGCTTCTTGATACACGGTGTTTTCGAGCGCACCGCCCGCTCCGCGCGCCTGCCTTGCCTACGAGCGACGATATACCGCTTGCACCGCGCGCCGTACCACGCCAACAAGCGATAGCGTACCGCCCATACCGAGCGCTCCCCGCGCCAACAAAACAATTGTACCTGCGCCCCGAAGCGACAGCTGTGCTACCGCCCGCACCGCGCGCCTCTCCGCGCCACGAAACTACTTGCGTGACAAAAAAATTTGTTGTTTTCCCCGTATTTTATCTCGCCCCGCGAAAAACGGCGAGTATAAAAGCTGGGCCCAAAAGCGAAGTGCTCAGATCCGCCTGATCGCCGAATCTAGCGAGAAGCATCTGAGGAAGCTCTTCCTCGGTCGGACAAACCGACGGTGACTCACGATTCGATCCTCACCGGGAGAAAAAGCTATTTTTCTCTCTGCCGGGTAAACCGGCATCTTTTCCGCTCCGCTCCGGGAAATCTTAGATTCTCTGCCGGATAAACCGGCATCCGTTCCGCTCCGCTCCGGGGAATCTTAGATTCTCTGCCGGGTAAACCGACATCCGTTCCGCTCCACTCCGGGGAATCTCGTATTCTTCACCAGGCAACTGTCCTCCGTGTCAAGCCGTTCCAGGAGAACGTTATTCTTCTCCGATTAAAAGAAGACGCCGCTGTACGCCTAGCGAAAAAGCCGATCGTACCGCGAGAAATGAATTTCCGTGAAGAACGATTTATCTTCTTGTAAGAAAGCGTATTTTTCGACTAAAAAACTTTTCGTTGCTCAATATTAAAACTCACTATTCGAAAACTCACTTTACTTAAACTCGCTTTTTCTAGAACTTCTTTTTCCCAGATCTCTGTTCTAAAACTTACTTTGTAAATACTTTCTTTTCTTTTCTTTTTGTTCAATAAACGCATATTATTCTTTTTTTGTTAAATCAATAACCGAGTCTACTCTGATTATTTTACATTAACCGAACCCTGATCCCGACGAGCTATTCCGCAGCTTAATAAATTTAACTAAATACAACGGAATACGTCTCGACGAAAAAGTCGAACCGTTACATTATTAATGTTATTAGCTCTGCTAATATCATATTGATATGAACTACAGATGAATAAGCTACTAACTCTTTTATATCAACTTGAATTATTCTTAAAAATCTTACTATAACCCTCCCAATTATTTCTACCCTCATAATAAATATACAATTGTAAGCTTCGGGAGGCAGCAGGACAGACTCACTCTCTCTTGAATAAAGAAACACTTAACAAACGTATATGATAGTTATTTATTTCAAAAGTACACTAGAGATAACACCTTTTCTTCTCGTCTGTTAATATTAGAATGCTGCGCTTGAGATATTTTCCCACCACATCTACCTCACGTTGACAGTGCCGCCCTGCGGTACTCACAACGCTACCACTTGCCACACAGCGGGTAATGGCACCAAACATAAACGAGTAATATCTTACAATTCGGCCATTCTGACAAAAATGGTTGACCTCGACCACTAACTAAGACTGTTGACCTAAAGGAAACTTAAATTGTTAACTTAAGAACAAAAACACGGTGGCTTCGTAACTGAAATAGCATGAGGTTGCAACAACAAACATATGAGCGTACAACGGTGTACGGCCGTAAACTTACAGCGTAAAAACATAAAAAGATTACGGCTTCAGACGCATGAAGCCTACTCACTGAAGGACGTAGAAGTATCCGTAAAGGGTCGTCTACAATGGAGAGTTTTAGACTGTAACAGTAAGAAACTGACAAATCACAATCGATTATTCTTCTGTACTTTGCCTGTGATTGGTCAATTTCTTACTATTACGGCCTACAACTCTCCATTGTAGACGGCTCTTAAAGTAACACAAAGTATAGCGGTACGACGCAAAGCCCAAGAGTGTAAACACTCCAAAGTCACAGGAGCTATAGCGCAGGAGTGCAGAAGTACAAAAACACAACACACCGCGACACAAGGGAGTGATTACCTAAACAAAAAAGCATACAAAGGCATACACCTGGCCTCGGGCATGTTGCAAACACAAGAACAGGTAAGAAACGTCGACAAAACTTCTTAATCACAGGGACGCTTAAACACAACGAGCCGCTTACAAACACAACAACGCAGACGGTGTAAACATAAGTGTGTCATAAGGTGCAAGAGCGCAAAAATACTTAAACGTATTGTAACAAAACGCGACGACACATAAGAACACTTGAGCATAAAGACAGTACCGCCTACGAAGCGCACGACGAGACGCAAGGCGCGAATCACTTAATAACGAGTACACTGCAATTACGAAAACGTGCAGGTAAAGACAGAAACGTGCAGAAACACAAACGTGCTAAAACTATAGGAACGCAAAGGTAAACGCTACTCGAAAGACATACTTAACCACTAAAGTACACAAAGGTATTACAGAACTCACGGTAAGCACGAGCAACGGACGCAAATTCCCCACCACTAGTCTCCAGACGCACCACTCGAACCACCGAGAAGAGTTGACTCACCCGAATCTGACTCATCTTCGGTCTCTACGTACGATTGGTGGCTTCCACCGCCTTCACTCGCGGCGTTGTCGGTCGCGTCACCTAAGTCCAATTCTGGCTTAATGGGTTTAACCCACGGCTTCATACGGTCGGAGCTAAATACTCCAGAAAAAGGGCGTTGCGTAAGCTGAAACCCGGGAACGTCTTCGATCATGTAGCGATCATTGTTTAATACTCGTTTAACAACATAGGGGCCCTTAAACTTGGGCAAGAGTTTACTGTTAACGCCGGGTGTGACAACTACATTCTTAACCATAACATAATCTCCTTGTTTATACACGCGTGGTTTTTTATGACGTTTATCATACAAACTTTTGTTATATTGTTGCAACCGAGCATTGTGTTGTTGCGCTTGTGTTCGTAGCTGGTCGCGATCAATAGGACGTTCAAAAGTTTTGAGGAAATGTTTACGTAACTTGTCGTCCGTGAAGCACACCTGATCCCGACCAAAAAGTAGGAGACTAGGAGTGATGTTAATTGCTTTATGGTGTGTGTTGTTAATAACAAACTGGACTCGAGAGAGTACACTGTACCAGGAACCCGTTCCAGCCATTTTGGCCATAGTAGATCGTAAAAACCGATTAATGCGTTCCATTTGCCCGTTGGCACGGCCACCCTTAGGTGTGGCCGTGGCGACCTGAACATTTTCTACTCCGAACTGTTCCAAAAACTGCGTAAAAGCATCAGAAGTAAAGGCGGTGTCACGATCAGAAACAAGTCGTCTACATAATCCTAAGTGATGGAAGAACTGCGTCAGTGCTCCCGTGACCTCTTTAGTCGTTGTTGACCTAACAGGATACAAAAGAGTATACTTAGTAAACGCATCCACAACAATAAAAATATAAGAGTAAGCGGTATCGGTTTTCTCGAGCGGCCCGTAATGGTCCACGTGTACGATGTCGAAAGAAACTGAGTCCTTATCGTACATATAAAGCTCACCTTCCGGCTTACCTGCTGGTACAGAATAGACAAGGCATTGTAAGCAATTGTCCAAATACACTCTAACCCGCGCTCGTACTGACGGAAACCAGTAAGTCCATAACAAAAGATCAAATGTCTTATCAAACCCCACGTGCCCAACGTCGTCATGACACGCTCGAAGGACACTGATTACCATTGCCAAAGGGACATAAAAAAGGAGACGTCGTCCGTACTTGCAATAAACAATACTGTTTTGCAACTCGTAATACTTACTCTCCGTGTGCTCAAGCTCATCGCGAATTTCCCTTATAATCTCATCTTGCTGTTGTTTATACAATAACACCTGCTCGAGAGACAGTGGTTCCACTGCCAGAACAGTACGGCTAAGAGCGTCAACATGACGCATACGATCAGCAGGTCGATGCTCAACTGAGTAATCGTAACTTTGTTACATAAGGCACCATCGGCTAATACGCGGATTAACGTCCTTCTTAGCTAAAGCGGCTTTAACCACATTGCAATTGATCACCACCTTAAACTGAATCCCTTGCAAATAAATGCGAAAACGTTCGATGGCATACACGATAGCCATCATCTCCAGTTCATAACTGTGGTATCGGCTTTCAGTGTCGGTCGTTTGCCTACTAAAGTAAAAGACAGGGTGCATCTTCCCATTTCCCTGCTTTTGTAACAAAATGGCTCCGTACCCGTACGAGCTAGTGTCCGTATGAAGTTCCGTATACGCAGTCGGATTATAAAAAGTTAGCACCGGTTGGCTAAGGAGGGATTCTTTAAGGGTTTCAAAAGCTTGTAATTGTCATGGGTCAAAAGTAAAAAGAGTATTTGCTCGTAAGAGATCGTACAATGGTTTGGCAACTAAAGCAAAATTAGGAACAAACTTACGGAAATAACTAGTAAGGCCCAAGAAACTCTGTAATTGCCTAACAGTTCGAGGTGGCGAAAAATTAGACACAGCTGCCAAACTGGTCGGATTAGGAGTAATTCCCTGTCCCGAGATCACGTATCTAAGGTACTCGAGTTTAGTTTGGAAGAACTGACACTTGGTAAACCTCAGCTGAAGACCGTAAGTTGCTAGTAATTCTAAGTAGCTATTAAGATGTCGTCTAAATATAGTAAAACTTTACCGGAATCGACTAACGCTTTAAAGATCATATCGACAAACCGCTAAAAGGTAGCCGGAGCGTTGGCCAGGCCAAAGGGCATACGTAAGTACTCGTATTGGCCATCGGGGGTAACAAACGAGATGTACTGTACCGAATTCTCAGCTACCGGTACGTGGTGGAACCCGTCCTTCAAATCCAGGCTAGTGAAATAACACTTACCCGACAACCTATCAATTTGATCGTCTATCAAAGGCAAAGGGTAACGGTCTTTGTTCGTATATTTATTAAGAGTCCGATAGTCTACATACAAACAATAAGAACCGTTCTTTTTTTTTGTTAGCACAATGAGACTACTATACGGAGAACGACTGGGTTGAATAATTTTTCGTTGTACCAAGTCATTAACAATACGACGAACTTCGCTTTGTTCGTACCATGAAAACCGACGGGGATTATAATAAAAAGACTTACTGGGATCAGTCAAACGAATTTCTAATTGGCACTCGGGCTGACGCGTAGGACTATCGGTCGACACATACTTTCGTAATAACTGAAACAGTTCACTGCGAGTTGCGGGAGTCAAGGAATCACCAAGTCCCTACTTCACCAACTGTAAGGGGTCAAACTCATTGACCGCATCAATCGGAAAAATACTAGGAACTTCCGGCTTAACATAAGTAAAAGTAACAACATCGGACAACATAGTCGGCAACCCGGGTTGACACAAAAACTCGCAGCTCAGCAGGGCGCCCTGCATTAAAGTCACGTTTGGAACGACCATGAAACTGACATTAAAGATATGACCAGAGATTTGCTTGAACCAAACGGGCAAAGAAACACGGCCATACACAATCAAGGGGGACTTGTTAATTTCACTGTATACCGCCCCGTCTGACAATTTTGACAACTTTACAGAAGGGCAAAAATACAAATAAGTGGAGTAAGTTAACAAATTTACTGCGCTGCCTAAATCAACCAGTGCGCATACCTGATGTGTGCCGCCCTGAACATTTTCCATATTCACGCAATACTCCCGCCCTGAGCCGAGTGGAACTGGTGGCGCCATAGTATTAACGGTTAGCAACTGTTTCTTCTGCGGACATGACCGTTGCTGATGATCCTCCGAGCCACACTTAAAGCACGATCCCTTCACCCTACGTGGCTGAGGGCAAAAGGCGGCCACATGCCCCTCTTGGTTACAGTTGTAACAGCGGACAGAAGTTTTCATTGTTGCACCCGATGTTTTCGATCTCTCTCTTGCAGACGTAGATAAGCGGATATTCTTGAACGCTGCTAGCAAATCTGTCGGTGTTCTGAAACACTGCATACGGGCGTTATCAGTAAGAATTTTATCAGGTATACCTTCTATCATATAGTCCACCAGCTCGAAGGGGTCAATCGATACTCGGTTGGCTAAAATGTGCTTATCATGGTAATACTCAACGAAGGTCTCGCCTGTTTTCCACTTGCGTTCCTCAAACTCCCTACGTAACTCTAGCCAGCCGCGACGATGTCCAAAAGTAGCCTCCATCTTCTTCAGAAGGTCGTCAAGGTTCATTTCTAGCAGCTCAGGGTCTGAGTGGAACCACTGTTGAGCTTTACCCTTCAACTTGAGACTCAAAAGGATTTTCGCGGCGCGGGCCTCAATCGCGTACTAAGCGCAAACCAAACTAAACTGTTTAATCCACACATGGAAAACACCCGTTGTGCCGTCGAAATCCGGCAACAAATTCTTTATTGTCTCTACGGAAGTCACTTTGGCCTCCCGTGGACTAACACTACGAGTTCTCTCTACTCTACGGCTTTCGAGTGGCGGGCTGGCCAACACCCGCGTGAACTGATCCGCTGGAAGTTCAACTTCGGCAGCCGCTGCCGTGGTATTCACTTCAGTGTTCTTAGAGGCCATGCTTGCTATCTCGCGAAACTTGCACAAATCAACACGCGCACCCTGTAATCGTCCAACCAAAGTCGCTCTACTGTCTTCTGACGGCAGTCCTAAACGCCGAAGAACAAGCTTCAAGTCTGTTAGCTTAAAGTCACTCAAGCTCATCGTCCGTAAGACACATTTTCCGGGTCAAATCCCACTTCTGATTTTGTCTGTAAGCTTTGGGAGGCAGCAGGACAGACTCACTTAAATAAAGAAACACTTAACAAATGTTTATGATAGTTATTTATTTCAAAAGTACACTAGAGATAACACTTTTTTTTATCGTTTGTTAATATTAGAATGCCGCGCTTGAGATATTTTCCCACCACATCTACCTCACGTTGACAGCGCCGTCCTGCGGTACTCACAACGCCATCACTTCCCACACAGTCGGCAATGGCGCCAAACTTAAACGAGTAATATCCCATACAGAACAAAACACTTCAATAGACATTTATTAGACATCCATGATGGAAATTGGAAAAATCTAATGGACGTCCACGTTACCTCTCATGGATATCCATTAAATATCTAGAGTTCACCTTTTAAATATCCATAGGAAGTCTAATGGATGTATTCCATAAATGTTTTATGGTAATCCATGGAGATGCAGTAGATATAGTATGAAGGTTTTTTGAATTATTTATGACTCAGAGATAGTCTATGGATATGCAGTAGACATTTTGTGGAGATTCAATAATAAAAATTGGAGGTTTTTCAATAACATACATATAATTAATTTTATTTATCACAAAATGTAATATACAAAAATGTAATATACAAAAGTAAATATTATATATTGCTACGTCCTGTGGACTCCACTTCCTCCTCGCAACGTGACAACAACGGGATATGATATCACGGGAACGCCGCCGCGCGATACTGGCGCGAGAACGGATACCAATGACCGATAAAATCGAGAAACACCGAATTTGAAAAATTCCTTTTTTTCTTTTTTTTTCTTCTCTTGTTTGATTTTTTTTTAATCTTAAACTGAAACTTATATCCCGGGAACGTAAAATCAAGGGAAATCCGATGGAACGAGGAATCGGGTGACCTATCATGAGAATTCGATTGGTCCCGAGTTTTCCGAGTCACGGGTATAAAAAAGCCCCACAGGGCTCTTCAACGCAATACAAAACGAAATTGTCCAAAGTGCGGTCCTTGTCAATACGCGAGCAAACGTAGTGCCGGCGAAACAAGTGACTCAAAGAACAATTGTGTTTGTGACGGGTGTGGATCCTACTGGTTTGCAATTGGAGCTCACCCGAGACCACCGCCGCCGCCGCTCTGTTGCTACTACCACCTTGCTGCCGCTTATTACGAGATCAAGTAGTAAGTGCTAGTATTAAGTCGCTAAATACGTTACTTGTGCCTCACGCCGCAATCAGAATTTAAAATCTATAAAATTCTTTGCTAGTTGTTACAATTTTAAGGTAGTTACGAGAACGGTTGCTCCCCTTGTCTAGAACAAGCTAACGCTGATACGGGCTGCAAACGATTCGCAAGAATCGTCAAGCGACTCTCAGCGCGCTCTCGCATTTCCGAGCGAGCTAACGCTGATACGGGCTGCAGACGATTCGCAAGGATCGTCAAGCGACTCTCAGCGCGGGCTCTCGCGCACACGAACATAAAATCGCGGGAAGGAAACAATAAATAAAACTTAGGCAGCAACCGATCTCTAAGACCCGTGCCACTAGGAACTTATAATCGCGAATTTTAAGTAGACCCGCCCGTTGCCGAAAAACGGTGAACGTCGAGAAATACCCTCAAGTGTTATCGGCGAAGAGCCGCGAAACGGGCCCGGAAACAGGCTGAGGCACAACAACAAACACCTGCCGAGACTCCCCTCACCGTACCAGACGCGCCGCTAGGAAGTAGCAAAAACAGCAATAGTAGTTATAATAATGACACCTACACACTACCAAATTCGCAAACTCAGTCGTCTTCCCGCTCCCCTTCTCTAACGCATCTAGAACCGTCATATTCTCCAATGAGCCTTCCTAAAGTCTATTCTGCACCTACTCCTCCCCCGCGCTCTTCTCCACCCCGTCCTTTGCTACTATCCTCGCCTGAGCTAGAATATTTAGACGAGCGCCCCGCCGGCCTTTCTTGTCCACGCACCTTCCCCCGTTCTCTCCATCTTTTAGCACTCGCTTCCGCTTACAAAATTGCCACCTCTACCTCCACCGCGTATATAGTTGATCCCGAGAACCTTGATCCCCCCGAATTCTATCGGATAATTTCCACCTACCTTCCGAATGCACTCCTTACAGTTAAATTCCCCCTTCTTGCCGAACACAGATTAGTCCCTGTAAAAGACTTTTACAAATTCTTCCCCCCGGCTACTTGCAAAATCACTGAATTTATTGAAGTAGACCTAGACTGAGTTCGCAGTACACACATCCACTTACATCCATCCGATATAACAAATTAAAAAAATGTAAACAATCGGGTCTGAAGCAAATATGTTAATTGTATAAATAAATATAAATATATCTATACATAAAAACAAAATGTTAAACAAATATACATATATAATTATAAATATCGTTTAATCATTTCCGATTGACCTCTTGCCCACCATCCCGTACCTCTAATTAGATCACACAGTCTCATCCCAAGCAACTGAGATTTGCATCTCAGGCCTAAAACAGAGACACACGAGCGAAATCCAGAGAGCGACGAAGTAAGAGCGGTACACGACCGTTGACCCGTCCGCCGGACCCGATACATCGCTCGACTCTCGCATCCACACGACCGTTTCTCTAAGTGTGCGTGTCACGAGAGATAAAGAAAACTTCGACAAGTGTTACGCTCCGTTTATGCGACCGTTTTCAGGGGCCAGGACGTAACAATAAAGTAATCTTATATATAAGTGTTTGATGTGTACGTGTATATAAATTTTATATATATACTATTACATAATATGTAACAGTACATACTACATACAATTGTTTTATGTACAGTGTTGCGCTTAGATAATTTGAAATAATCTAGATACAGATTAGATAAAACATAAACGTATGTATCTCAGATAAGATAAAGATAATCCGATTTGATTATATCTAGATAAAAGATGATTTAGTTGAGATTTTTATCTTGTTACGTCCTGGACTCCACGGTCCCCTTCTGTTTGGAACCAGACATTATCTAGCTTTAAGATTTGCGCCTTAGAATTAATTTTTAAGTAACAATCCTTGAGCAGAGAACAGAGGACCTATTGAACTAAGATAAAATCCGTATCGCAATTTTTTATCTAATCACTCTTACCGACTTTCAAATGAGTATCGGTCAATTAATCAACAAGCAGCCCGGATGTTTAGTTCACGAATATAAACTTAGATAATTTAGGCGGTCCG
>NW_018021845.1:17156-35711 GCF_002006095.1 Pseudomyrmex gracilis
TTCTGAACCGCTGCCGATTTCCAATCATCACTGTCAAACTTTGAGCAGTAGCAAATCGTATGTAGTTGTCATACTGCTCCGAAAATCAACCGTGATTCTAACACGCAATATCTAAAATCAAACCTTGCTGCGGAGAACCGCTGTCCGTCGAGCGAGCGGACCGAAGCGTACCAACCCCCGTCTACCCGGCAATAGCCTAAATAGTAACGGTGCTCATTTACATAAGGATGTAAAATATTGAAAGTACTAACAGTAATGGTAATAACGAACTCCCAGGATTAAAAATAATAACAATCCCAATGTATATTCAAATTCACACCGAACCTCATCACACGTTCAATTATTTAATTTAACTTGCGTAAGAATATTTTTTTGAATAAACCTAAATGTTAATATTTTGAATAAAAATGATTTATATACTCATACAAATGAAACGGCTTTAACTAATTAAATGAACTTTTGAACAATCCATCCTGAAAACTCATTCCTGTAATGTCATCACGTGATCGCCAGATCCTGTCCTAGGTAAATTAGATTTGTTTCTAAGACCTAAAAGAGGACCGACGAGTGAGAAGACGTTAGACAAGTAATATCGGGAAGTCCGTTGACTTGACACACTTGTTGAACAGTCTCACTCGACTCGCATGCTTGCCTTATCTCATTAGGTCAGTGTGCCGAGATATAATACACAAAAGTGTCGTGTGTCAAGTTGCGTTCCTCCGTTAGGACCCGATCGTAACCGTAGGTCAGGACGTAACAATCTAAATAATTTTAAGATATTAAAGAAGTTAGGAAATTAAATACTACATCTCAAGAAAATCTATAGAAAATAAGTGTTACGCCCTGGACTCCACGGGCTCTTTCATTTTGCAACGGAATATAATTATTAAGTCTAACGATAATTCTAAGAAATAATCCTTGTAACAAATTCCTGGAAAGAGAAACAAGAGCCAGTCGAAATAAGATAGACAAGTCCAAACCGGGTGTCATATTATAAACAAACCTAGCCGGACGTCATATTATGAACAAAATCTAACCGGTATTAATGAGCAAAGGTTATTGCCCCTAAGAAGGGAATGTGATGAACAAAGATTATCTGTACGCAAGCCACGCGCTCGGAAATTTTGGGCGTGACACAGCGGCTCTCGCGAATCTGGAAAGGAAATCGAAAATCGAGGGACTAGAGTCGCGACTCGCAGACATAAACAAGATAGAGCACGTACCGATAAGCGAGATCTAAACAAACGATGATCCTACCAATCCGGAAAATTGAAAAAAAGGGGAAAAGATCTTTGCTCCGGTGGTCAACGAACAAAAGGTCGAAATTTCGAGAAAAGACGATGGAGAAGGGGAAATCAACCCGCATGTGTAAAAGCCTTGGATGCTCGATCGAGCATTCATTAATCAGTACGCAGTTTTCCAACACAGTTTGATCTTCAGAGAATCAGTGATTAACAACCAATCGGTCAGTCAATTTGAATCAAAGAAATTTCGCAAACTTCTTATTCGTCAAACCTGCTGAGGGTCCCGCCAACTCCTCTTGCGATCATCCGCGAGCAGCGTGAATCCAAGCGAAACAACTACGATCAATCACCGAGCAACCTTGCCAATTTCCAGCATCACTATCACCAAAATATATCACCGAGTACATTGTAAGTCTCACTAATACAGACTCATACACCTTTTGCATTTCGATATGAGCAGCAGTCAAGATCATCAATTCTTACAACCAATTCTAATTCTCGATACACAACGTAATGTAATGATTCCGAGTACCGTAATAACAATCGTAAACATTTATCCAATCAATAATTCAATAATAGTGATCTACTTTTAATTGATTATCTCGATGTGCTACTCATAGTCAAATGAACAGCGCCTATGTTAAAGTAGAATCTTCCGAACAATAGACTCTCTCATTTTACGATCTCTTGTGGAGACGGATCCGACCCGTAGTTAACGTCAGTATATTTTCCAAAGAAATGATTTCTCGTAAACGCACTCCGTAAACCGGACTTAAGATTCTCTATTAACTTTAATCCAGCTCAATAATCTCGATGTCACTACAACAAAACATTCCGCCGCTTGTAACAATACGCGGAGATCTTTTTAATAATAATTGTTATATAACACGAATTGTAGCACCTGAACAGTACGTGCCAATTTAAAGCAAATTCATGCGGAGTCTACTTATGTTTTCCTTCAGTTATTATTACTATTTTAACAATCTACTTAAATAAACAATTATGATAATACTTTGTAACAAATCTGGCTTTGATTAATTCAATTCTTATGGACCTCGTCTACCTAACAAACTACTACTAGTAAAACCACACTCAATTAACAACCCGTTCATTCCTCGGTAAATCGCGTGGTTCCGTCCTTGGTAATTGAGACTTGCGTCTTTAGACCTAACAAAGAACCGACGAGTGAGAATACGTTAGACAGAGAAAAATCAGGTAACCCCGTTGGTCTGTCTGCGTTGCCGAACTGTTTTGCTCGACCCGCGCATTCCTGACTTCTTTCTTTGTGTCAATGTGCCGGGATAGACTTCACGTTTGCTTGAATGTATCAGTGCGTCTGTTGTGTACTACCACTAATGGCCGACCGTAACTATAGGCTCAGGACGTAACAGATCATTAAAATTTTGGGGGCTCGTCCGGGATATAAAAACGCGAATTTGAGGAATAGGAATAAATACGAGGTCCATGACAGACAAGGACGAAATAAATAAAGCATATAAAGCCGCGATCGAATCTGGAACGGGAAGAAAACCGACAGCTAGTTTTACACCCGAACAAACGGCGGGTGCTTTGCGCATTGAGCTCGACGAAAGTAATATTAATCTGTTTGCTTCATTTACATTGCTACCTCGAACACCGTTACGATCAACAACGGAATTTAGTGATAGTATAATTGATCAAACCGTCGTCGGTCCATCCGCTCCGATTGTCGACGAAAGTCGTACACTAACTATACCTGATATAAAAACAGATTTATTACACTTAAACGATACTGAACTAGAAACCATGGCGCATTCAGCTTTTAACCCTTTCGCTATCCTTAAATACGCGGTTGAAGCCGTACCTTTTTTTGATGGAACAAATATTCTATTGAATTATTTTATCGGAGGGTGCGAGGAAGCTAAATCTATGCTTCCGTAGGAGGCAGAAAATCAATTTACAAAGGTCATAAGAACTTGCATAGTAGGTGAGGCTCGTCGTATTATACAAGATAAAAACTTTGATAACATCGCACAGTTAACGAAAGTCTTAAAACGGGTGTATGGCTCTCCTAAAAGCGTGTATAAATTACGAGGAGAAGTAGGGTGTATTTATCAAAAAAGTAACGAAGATGTAATTACCTATGCAAATAGAGTAAAAATGTTAGGTAAACAAATATTAGAAACTTACCAGGGAGCAGATGATAGCTCGCGTATTCAAAACATTAAAGTCAGATTTAGAAAAAGACATGTGCAAATGTTTTATACGTGGATTGAAACCGGANATTGAACAACGAATCTCCAGAAATTTGGATGTTCAGGGAACTGTAGCTGACGCATTACGGATAGAAAGAGAATTACGCACTATAAATGACATACGACAGGGAAAATACGTTAACTCGAGTACCGACAAGACCACAGCGCATAAACAAGAAACTTGCCAAATATGCTATAAAGAGGGTCACACAGCTGGAAGTTGCCGAAAACTCGGGTTATTTTCCCAAAATAAACATGGAGATTTAGGATCTAAGATTTTAGTTTGTCAAATTTGTCAAAAGCGTGGACATATTGCCGATAAATGTCGCCTTCGCGAACCGCGAGCGCGTCAAAGTATAAACGTAGTGCAAGAAAATCGCGTCACCTGTCAATTGTGCTCGAAATCAGGCCATAACGCAAAAGATTGTAGATCGAGTAACAATTTGAATTGGAATAATAATAATCTACCCGTGACTTGTCAGTAGTGTGGTAAGACCGGTCATTCTGCGAAAGATTGTTGGAAAAAGCAAAATGAACCACGTAATCGTTTTCAACCACTTAGAACAGTATGTCAAATTTGCAACAATTATAGTCATAAAATAGTAGAGTAAGAAATAGCTCCAAATATTTAAATAATGAAAAGGACGTAGATGTGGCCGTTGAAGCAAATACACGGTTGTGATTGTGTAGAATATATATTTTGTTTATTAAGTTAACAAGTATAGACGTTTCGACCCTTGTTTTGGGTCTTTATCAATAATCTAAAAAATATATGTTAAAAAACAAGCGGTGCTTTATATGTTAAAAAACAAGTTTGGAAAAAAAGTGTGCGAAGACGGGCGTAGCCGCCCAAGCTCGCGCGCAATAAATAAAAATTAAAATTGGCCGGGGACATGACCCCCCCGGCTAGGAGGCGCAAAGAACAACGTGAGAAGGGGCACATACTTACCGTCTCCAGTGAGGGGTAAGATGCACCCCCTCGTCACGGCTAGGGTAATTGCGATATCAATATCGCCCCAGCTAGCCGGCTAGCGGGACGATACTCACAATGTGCGCGTAATGGTTCTTATTATACATAAGTATATACTACCATGATCAAAAAATAACCGGAATTTTTAATTTAAACCTCGCGGGCTTATCGGTTTAGAATTCTGTTGTTTGTGTCACGTTGGCAGCACTGTTACGGACACCCATGCCAAGCTTCTGCTTATCAGCTGTTCATTTACCTTTATGACAATGATTTCTTTACATCAAGTTTTTACGTCGCGGCGATTTTTACAATGGATTCAAAACTTGAACAACGTTCTTGCATTAAATTTTGCTATAAAAATGAAATTAAGTGTTCCGACACATTAAAAATGTTACAAAAGTGTTATTGTGACGATACTCTATCGAAAACACAGGTGTACCAGTGGTATGAACGCTTTAAAAGTGGTTGTGAGGCTGTTGAGGACGATGCTCGTCCTGGGAGGCCATCGACATCGAAAACTGATGAAAACGTCGATGAAATCCGACAATTGTTGATCGAAAATCGCAAATTGATGATAAGGGAGATAGCTGAGACCACCAACATATCATTCGGATCCGTACGCNAAGCTATCCGCAAAAAAAGACCTGCTTTGTGGGGCAACAACTCGTGAATTCTCTATGACGATAATGCGCCATCTCATAATGCGTTGATTATTCGTGAGTTTCTCGTCAAAAACAACACCAATACTATTCAACAACCGCCCAATTAACCTGATCTGGCACCATGTGACTTCTTCCTATTCGATCGACTCAAAAAACCACTACGAGGAACTCGTTTTGAGAGTGTGGAGGCAATAAAGCTAAAATCGCTGGAAGCACTTATGGCTATACCAAAAACCGACTTCCAGAAAAGCTTCGAGGGGTGGATCAAACGCTGGCACAAGTGCATCGCAGTCGACGGGGATTACTTTGAAGGGGACAACTTGAATTTTGAAGAATAAACATGTACTTTTCTTTTTATGAATAAATTTCGGTTATTTTTTGATCATGGTAGTATAAGCTCCCGGGCCAACACGCAGTGCCTAAACTATATAAGGGCCCGAGAGCTGCGGCGCGGCTAAACAGTTAATAAAAATTCGCAGCGTTATTTTGCAGCATGCTCAACAACATGCAAAATAGAATAATGATAATAATTTAATAAATAAATAGATAAACGCGACATTCACACTCGACTAAAATACAAAAGTAATAATACGCGACATTCACACTCGGGTAAAATACAATATAAGAATTCGCGACACTCACACTCGGGGGCTTGCATAAAATACATAGAAGTCAAAAAATAAAAAGATAAAAGGAACGCGGTCAATAAAGTAAAATAAAAAAAACTACGTCATAAAATAAAAATTAAAATTGGCCCAATGATAATTTACGCGACATACACACTCGGAATAAATTAAAACGCAACTAACATGTAATAATATAAATAAATAAATATACACAATAAATTAACGGGAGAGGAGAACCCTACGCTTTTTTTTGGCGCCCGCGGTGTGCCAGGATTGCCGTTTCCCGTAACGTCGGCGAATCGCTCGCGTATTGTCTCGGAGCGTTCCGCCGGGTGACCGAGCAGCCGCCGCGTACTGCCATACCCCGGAGACGTGCTCCACGTAGATATCCCGCAACCAGCGTATGGTATCGGAGACCATGAGACGGCGCATCATCGCTGCGTACGTCATGGAGATAAAGGAGGGAGCATTAAGGGATATTATAGGCGCGGGGAGTGAAGCCATGGTGCGGGGGAGGTTAGACCGTCAGCCATGTTTATATGGGCTACTAGTGCTGCTATCTATGTGATGAGAGTGGTATTATTTCAACACATTGAGAGTAGTATTATTTGACGTTGATGCGTATTAATCTGTTAGTGACAGGAAGAAAGTGTGAAAAATTTTAATAAAGAGAGGATTAAGAAGAAGAAAGAGAGATAAGCGTGATAAAAATATGCCTTGAAACAGAAAAGATAATCAGATTTGCTATAAAGGAAAATAATATAACTTTTAGTTCAAAATATTCCGTTTTTTATATTACACAAAATGTACTTTTAAATTTAAATATGATTAATATATTTGAAGAATTGATAACACATTCATATGATCAAAACTTTTTAACGTGTCATAGAATTAATTTAATTAAAAGTATTATAATAAAATATGTACAGACAAGATTTTTTTATATTGTAAAACAGAATAATAAGAATATTAATGTAAGCAAGAGACATTTTTATAATAAATTAATATTACTTGCAGGACAGTAAATTATGTGTAGAAGTTATTTTTTTCATTTACTTATTTATTTACCTATATTTATTAAATGTTATAAATATCTATAATATAAAATCTATAATTAATAGTTATTAAATTTTGTTTTTTTTGTTAGTTTTTTAAGTAAATATATGTTTATTAGATTTCTTAAAATATCATTCTGGGCATTATTTCATCGAAGTATTGTAAAGTTCTATCAGATGGCAGTACTAGTGGCTCATATAAACATGGCTGCATAGGCTTCACCTTTTTTCGACAACGCTTCCTCCTTTATCTCCATGGCGTACGTGTTGAAAACACGCAGCAGCTTCAGCACAGCCTCATTTTTCCGGTCCCATGAGCCGACCACAAAAGGCGTGACAACTACACCCTTCCCGCGTGAGGGCCTCAGCAAAAAGAGTGTACTTGTTGACTTTCCTCGCTCTTGCCTCATCGAACGCCTCACGACGGTTCTCAAAAGGCACCGTGACGTCAATAATAATAATCGACCTCGACTGCTCGTGACGAATCACGAGGTCGGGCCAAAGACTCGCAAATTCGTGATCGACCCCCTCGACTCGCTGATTAATTCGGACATCACCTGGCAGACGGGACGCCCTAGCTAAACGCAGCAACAGGTCATCGTGCCTGAGCTGAATCGCGTCGGAATGGACCCCACAATGGTTGATGACATGGGGAAGGGTCTCGGCATTCCCTCCACACCGCCGACAACGCGCATCGCCCTCCCCCCACCGACGTGCGCCGTTGAGCGGCAACACGTCGAGTCGGGCTCGGTGCAGGAAGCGCCAGTCGGCGAAGCGGGTGAAGCTGCCAGTGCGCATAAAGTGATTGCTCACCCCATGACGCATGGCCACCTCAAACATCTTCCCCTGGTCCTTTTTTGCGAGCAATGTGCTCGTGTAGAACGATGCGATAGCCAGGCGTAACGTGTGTATGACCTGCGCCCGTGCCTCTGGTGGGATCTTCACCAGGTTACCCCCTGCACCCCGACACTCCAAAAGAAGCTCCCGGGTCTCTTCCGCCTACATCCGCAGTCTGGAGGACTGCCGTCTACACGCGTTCCGCGCATCAGACCAAAGGGAGTGCTCTACACCGTCGCGGAATTTTCTCTCGAGCGAGCCCGAGAGAAACGAAGCGATGTCCTGCTCCGTTGGTACTGAACCAATTCGCCACTGAACCACTCCCCTCAGCGACGCCCACGCCAGGTCTCTGACTCCAGCGTCGCCAGCCGTGAGAACACGGAAGACGTGCGCTATCTTCAGGACGTCAGCGAGGTCAGCGACCGGAAGCAAGCCACAGCCCCTCTTGTTAGGAGGGAGGTAAACCATCTCCGCGCTGGCGCGCTGAGGGAGGTTGAGCCACGACTTGGCCAGCCTCCTTATTTGTTTATCCGCGACCTTAACGAGGCTCTTCTCCACCTTGGCACCCCGCAACAAGAAGTCGAGACGTGGCAGGATGTAAGTTGCCACCGTCTCGCTGCCACGGGGCTAATAATGAGCGCTCGACGCGCTGCAAGTCCTCCATTATGCCCTGGATCGTGGAATAGGGGTTCTGATCGACGGAAAACCCCGGAATGCCGAGGTGCCTATACAATTCCCCCTCTGCCAGGCAGTGCATCATCTCTCCCTGGATCTCGAAGGGGGTCGGGAGGACGCGATCCATCCTCCCCGCTCGGATGTGCAGGCTTGCACACTTCGCGGGGTTGAATCGCAGACCTACCGACCGCGATTCGGTTTCCACGACGGTGAGAAGTCGTCGCATCCCCTCTGGAGTATCCGCTATAAGTGCGATGTCATCCGCGTACGCTAGTGCGGACCACCGCTTTTATAGTCTTAATGAATTGTCTAAGTTCATCAAAGTTGCAAAGGATCCTTTACCTCCGCTTTCCCATTCTTGCGTGGTTTACAGAATCAATTGTCGTGATTGTGATGCTTCCTACGTAGGCCAGACTTGTCGAACATTACAAACCAGAGTTAAAGAACACAAGAATCACATTAACAGAAACTCCACTCAGAGTTCTGTCATAACAGAACATAGGATCAATTATACTCATGACTTTAACTGGGATGGAGTTGATATTCTGGATCAAGAAAGATCTTATTATAAAAAATTAATATCTGAAACTTTGCATATTAAAAGTCAGAGACATGGCCTCAATCTGCATAGCGATACAGAAAATTTAGATAAATCTTACTTACCGTTTATCGATAACTAAATCTCTATTCGCTAGCAAGTCTTTAACAGTTTCAATTTGAATTTCATTGGCTTAATGCTTACTGTTTCTGATCCTCACAATTGTTATGTTCGTGTGAGATTGACGCCTGTCGACTCTACTGTTGGTTTGTTCGACACTTCTCCGATTAACACCTTATTATTTGCTTGTAAGTTTTTTTTATCATATTTTTTATTTCTTTTATTAATTGTAATAACTATGTATCTGTTTGATCAACGTTTTTTAACATATATTTTTTAGATTATTGATAAAGACCCAAAACAAGGGTCAAAACGTCTACTTGTTAACTTAATAAACAAAATATATATTCTACACAATCACAACCGTGTATTTGCTTCAACGGCCACATCTACGTCCTTTTCATTAATTATAGTCATACTGCCAAAGAATGCCGTCTAAATCACTCTCGGTCGATTAGCGGTTCGTTTTGTTGATACTGTAAAGAACCGGGTCATTTCTTAGAAAACTGCGAGTTACGTATTGCGAGTAACAATCGTAGAAAAGAAAACAATCAGGGAAACTTCGCCGGCCCCTCGAAGAGGAGTGTGCCACAGAGGACCGAACGAGGTTCACACCCTGTTGCAGCAATGGGCCCCGCGTCCAAGTAAATTCTGACAAAGCAGACATACATCTATTGACGATAAACCTTGACAGACACGGACGGTTACCCACAGTTCGAATTAATTTAGCCGATTCAATACCACTCATAACGTTGTTATTAGACACAGGTTCCGGACCAAACGTCATTAAAGAGAAATATGTGCCCGAAAACGTAGAAATTAATCGATCAAGTATTTTAAAATTAAACGGCATAATCAACTATCCGGTATATACTTATGGCGAAATCACTCTAACACCATTTAAAAAAATACCTGTAAAATTTCACATTGTATCAGACGACTTTCCGATATCACAAGACGGTATACTTGAAAACGATTTTTTTAATCAAAATAATATTAAAATAGATCACACGCAAGAACATTTAGATATCTCCGGAATTAAAATACCTTTCTTTTTTCAAGAAACTGTACTAGTAGCACCGCGAACGGAATCCTCATTTTATGTTCGAATAGAAAATCCCGAAGTTAAGATTGGGTATTTGCCAAAATTAAAAGTAACGCACGGTATATATTTAGGAGATATCATAGTAGAGAGCGTGTCCGGAAAAGCCTATTTGAATGTCGTAAGCACGCGAGACGACGAAGTCGAAGTCCGAGTTCCGACTTTATATCTTAGACCTTTAAACGAACTGTTAAATACCCATAAAACGGACCCCGACAGTGACCTAGCAAGAACCGAATCCTCTCAGGTTACATCAAACAAAATTCGTAATAATGAATATTCGTTTGGCAAAAATAAAAACGCCTTATATGACGACGAATCTAATGCATATGAAAATAAAAGATGCACGGAATTAACGAAGAAAAAAGATAAAATTAAAGAAGAAAATAACAATAAAAATAAAAGTAAAGAAAATATTTCTAAAAGGAGGTTTGAGTTAAATAAAAGCAGTGATTCTGAGATTTTAGAGAAAAAAAAAGATTATCAATTCTTTCTTGAAATCCTTGGTGGGGGAAGTAACCAAACCTCACCTGTAATGATACAAAATCTCGAAACCCATGAAGGGGGAAGTCTCCAAACTTTTCTCACACTCCCTGGAGGGGAAAGTATCCAAACTTCTCCTGAATCCTTTGAATCCGTCGATTGCGAGGAGGGAAGTAACCAAACCTCACTACGCAATTCGACTTTCTTTGATAAAAATTTAAAAGGGGGAAGATTTACCCCCCTAAAAGATATAAAACTGGCACGGGTCGGGATAAAAGAAACTAATAAAAAAACTAATCAAGAAAACGATAAAGAGAACAGCTCAATCACTGCTAGTAAACTTATTAAAAAAATAAAACAGTTAAAATCTACTCTCTCCCAAAAATCCTTAAAAAATAAAATTTTCGTTAAACCATCTCCTAAAACAATGGAATCTGCGCGAGTTAAATCGAAAGAAATAATCGATAAATTTATGAGACATAGAAAATCAAAATACAAAGCAGAAGAATTTAGAGGAGATCAGCACGAAACCTCTCACAGCGTCGATGCGACTCTTAACAAAGAAATTTCCTCAAATTACAAAACAAATAAATGCCTGGTAACGTCGCGAGAAAGCCCGCATGAAGAGTCCGATAGATTTTCAAGAATTATAGAGTTATTACGTGTAGATCATTTAAATAACCAAGAGAAAGACAACGTGATAAATTTAATAAAAAATAGTCAAGACAGATTTTATGTTCCAGGAGAACAACTAACAGCAACTCACGTATTCCGACATAGTATCAAAACAGTAGACGATCAACCGATAAATACTCGGCAATATCGATTTCCTCAACTCCATAAAGACGAAATAAATAAACAGGTGAAGAACTATTAAAAAGAGGAATAATAAAACAATCACAATCGCCCTACAGTACACCTATATGAATAGTGCCCAAGAAAAAAGATTCGCAAGGAAATAAACGCTGGAAAATGGTATTAGATTTTCGCGCGGTAAACGAAAAAACAATTGGCGATGCTTATCCGCTACCTGACATTGTAGATATTCTAGATCACTTAGGAGGAGCTCAATACTTTTCCGTGTTAGAGTTAGCATCTGGATTCCACCAAATAGAAATGGACCCTGCAGACAGTCATAAAACTGCGTTTACGACTCCGTTTGGACATTACGAGTTTACGAGAATACCTATGGTCTAAAAAATGTCTCTGCGACTTTTCAACGATTAATGGACATTGTTCTATCAGACCTGCAAGGGCAGGAATTATTTGTTTATATGGACGACATTGTGATCTATGCCGCCTCACTAGAAGAACACCAAAAGAAATACAATGCATTAATCAATAGACTACGACAAGCTAACTTGAAATTACAACCGGACAAATGTGAATCTTTAAAAACTGAAGTCATTTATTTAGGGCATGTAATTAGTAAAGATGGAGTTTGCCCAGATCCAAAGAAATTAGAAGCCGTTTATCACTTTCCTAAACTAAAGACGCTTAAAAACATTAAACACTTTCTTGGACTCGCAGGATATTATAGATGATTCATTCCGAATTTTTCAAAATTTGCCAAACCGTTAACAAATTTCTTAAAAAATAACTTTTGCTTTGAGTGGGAAACCGCTCAAGATCAATCGTTCGAAATACTAAAACAAAAGTTATGCGAAGAATCTGTGCTGCAATATCCAGATTTCTCAAAACCATTTATTCTAACTACTGACGCCTCAGGAATAGCTATAGGCGGAATGTTATCACAAGGAGAAGTAAACAAAGACAGACCAATAGGTTATGCAACACGCACACTGATGGACAACGAACTGAAATACGACACATACGAAAAAGAAGCCTTAGCCATAGTTTATTGTGTCAAACATTTTAGACCATATTTATACGGGCGAAAATTCACTCTAGTCACCGATCATAAACCTTTAATGTGGCTCAAAAACGCGCAAGATGCAAATATGCGAATACTTCGTTGGAGATTGAAGCTAGCCGAATATGACTACGAAGTAATATATAAAGCTGGGAAGACAAATGTGAATGCAGACGCCTTATCTAGAAATCCAGTAACCCTTGACGAAAAAAATTGCAGAGTAATTAAAGATCAGAAGCGATTAAATCCAAATAAATCTGAAGATGCCGATCAAATTTCAAAATGGTTGGAAGACGATGACGAGTCAGAAGACGAAGAGTTTGAACTGCGTTACTCTGACGAAGAAATTGAAGAATCAACATTGGATAATGACGACGAAAGAAATTTCGAAAAATTTGACGATTCTATTGATCAAACAACTGTTGAAATTCGCAAACAACCAACAATAATCGATCGAAGGGAAACGCGCAGTCAAGCAGCCAAACGACGAAACCAGATCGAAGAAAGTGAAGAAGATCATCCTCCTGAAAGAAACGATCCTCCAGACAAAATAAATAATGAATCGGAAATAGACGAAGAAACCGAAATCGACGAAAATGACGATGAAAGCGAGAAAGAAGAGGAAAACCAAAGACAGAAAATCACTAAAAAACATGAACTAAAGAAGAAACTCAAACCAACGATACTTGATATTTAGTCAATAAACAACTGTATCATCGAATCTCGCAAATTACTATTTTCGCGAAAAGACAATATAATATATTTTGTAGATACCAATGGAAATTTTTTAGATTCCGGTTCGCAAAAGTTGTTTGAGCGTAATGAATTGCCTAATTTAGGAACTCTCACAATAGGTAAAGCCAAACTCATAAAATATAAAAACCGATACCATATGGCTTTAGCTGTTAGCGAAGGACAACGAGAAGAGCCTACCGAAACATTAACCTACATTACTACTGCATCAAAAGACTCTGTAATCCAAGCTGAAAATTTAAAACTAGAAACATTAAGCATTTCAAAACCAGAATATATTAATAATGTCTCTTAGGATAGCATTAAATCTACCTTACAATTAACATTCATCAATACGTTCGTTAAATTAATTATATGTAACGGAACGCTTAAATACCCTCCTAAAGACCTGAGACCGATAATAATAGAAGAAACTCATTGTTCTTCGACCGGAGGACATCGCGGAGTAAACAAAACATATAATCGTATTAAACACAATTACTGCTGGGAAAATTTAAAATTAGACGTAGAACGCTACATCCAACAATGTTTACAATGTCAACTAAAAAAGTTAGTTAGAATAAAAACAAAACAACCTATGATAATTACTGACACACCTGGCTCAGCTTTTGACAAAGTTGTAATGGATATAGTAGGACCCCTGCCGGAAACCGAGAAAGGAAACATATTGTTGCGAGATGCGGCGCGTGTCGTCCACGCGGTATATGAAGATTTTCAACGATCGATCGCTTGGGCGCTTTTGTTCAGGTAGCGACGAGGTTTGTTGACAGCGAGGTTCAAGAGAGTGAGTCGCCGAATTCGGAATCGTCGAGAGGCTGGATCATCGGCTCGAGATTTCTTCACGTTTTCCGCGGCCTTTTGTACCGCGTTCTCTAATAAAACTCTAGTGTGTTATACGCGGTGTTCTCTTTTCTTTCCGCGGAGCGCAGTAACTCGGCGGTGACGCGATTAAACGCTGCCGTGAGCGCAATAATATATATACTGTTGTGCGCCAATTTTTGCATTAAAAGATAAGTTAAAGTGAGGCCATTGAGCAATGTGATGAGACATCACTGTCATTGCTCAATGACCTAGTTAGATAGCAGGAAGGCAGCAGTTCTAGGAAGAACTGCTGGTTGCCACAGGGCGCGACACATCGCCGCGTTGTGTGAAGTGCAAGCGCAGCATGTGTCGACACCGGCACCGGTAACTAGCACGGCCGTTGCTAGGACCGGTGGGCCTGCTGAATCAGCGCGATCGATTACTATAAATCGATCGCGTGGATGAAGCAGAGGGAGACTGAGTTGGGACTGCTAGCTCACTGTGTGGCTCCGCAAGCCGGAGAGTTTACCGCAGTGAGACGAAGCCGTGTAAAGAACGTTGTAAGGAACAGGAGCAATAAAGAGTATTGTAGTAAGTTCGAGCAAAGAACTTCTTCTTAATCACCCGACCCTCCTCGACATCCAACAATACTGACCTTGCAAGATCAAGTAATTAAATTTTGCATGGAAATACCATTACCAGATCAAACTGCCGAGACAATAGCCGAAGCTTTTGTAAATAAATTTATTTGTGTACTAGGCGCCCCTAAGGCCATCTTAACCGATCAAGGAAGAAATTTCATTAGCGATTTAATGAGAAAGGTAGCAAGAATATTTCGAATCCGCAAATTCCGTACGACAGCTTTTCATCCGCAATCTAACGGGTCATTAGAACGATCACATCACGCATTAGGCGAATATTTAAAACAATACGCGAACGAACAAAAACAGTGAGACAGATGGATAGGATTAACAATGTTTAATTATAATACTAGCGTACACGAAGCAACTAAACATACACCTTACGAATTAGTTTTTGGCAAAATAGCACGAGTTCCTTCCAGCGAACCTCTGGCACTGAACGACAAATTGGCAAGTTATGACGATTATTTGATAAACTTAGCAACTCAACTGCATAATATCCAGAAAAACGCTCGAGAAAATGTAATCGAGGCTACAAACAAATCTAAGATCTATTATGATCGAAAAATCAATCCACGAATCTTTAGACTAGAAGATCAGGTATTTTTATTAAAAGGGCCTAAACCTGGTAAATTTGGAGATCAATACACCGGCCCTCACGAAGTTTTAGAACTTCTAAACAGAAATAATATAAAAATCAGAATAAAAAAGTAACCACATAGTACATCCTAATCGATTGAGAATATCATACATAAAACCTGGATCGATAATCTGATTTTGGATTTCAGATGGAGAATCGAGAAAAAGCGATAATTACCGTCATAATTTTTATTATGTCTACGTACAATGTTCAAGCTATCATAGGATACGATTGTGGATCATCCTCAGCGAATTTGACAACTTTATCGCCCCTGAACATTGAAGAATGCGACATTCCGACGCCGCGTGTAGATAACACTAAAGTCTACGTTCAATTGTTACAAATAAACGATTTTCAATCAGTAAGAGTTTTGCAATGTAAAGTCGAAATTGATCAAACAGTCCGTAGATGCGGAATGTTTTTGCACACTATGGATGTTTACAACGGAAAATATGCATTTATCCAAGAAGTATCACGCAAGGCATGTCAGCGAATGCATTTTTACGGGACATACAAAATTGCGAACGTCCAAATCACCGGATTAAAACCGAATTCGACCGCGACACGACCTGTCACCTTAGCCGGAAACGTAAATAATGACGGAGCATGTTCTGGAGGTGCGTACTCCGATCCTTACGGAACATGGGGGGAAGTCGTGGTCCTCGGGACATTAACTATTACCTTACAAGATTACGTAGCAAACGTGCGCATAAATACTAACCGCGTACAACTGCGATCCGACGTAAGTTGCGAATTAAGCTCCCTTCATTGCACGGACATCGAAGGAGGGAACACCTACTGGGAACCCGTACCCGCGGATGTTTGTAAATTTTTTTCATACGGTATTCTATACGACGGATACGCTAACAAAATTATTGACACAGGAAACGTGATGAGACAAACAATTTATTTTCTTACTACACAAAACACTTTCTTTGCACTTGCCAGCAAAGGAACTTATATGATTTGCGGACACACTTTAACCAGAACAGAACATCCGAAATTAATTATCTTCGAAATGACATCCGGAAATGATGTATTCAAAAAACAAACTCAGGTAGCGAATTTTGATATCTTTACATACATGAATTCAAAGTTCGTGTATGTGGAGAAACACATTAGAACACAAAGAAACGAATTATATAAAAGTATATTACATCAACAATGCCGACTCAAACAAAAGATGTTACAAAACGCATTAGCAATCGCTACACAATCGCCCGACGTTTTTGCTTACCATTTCATGAAAGGACCAAGATACATGGCTTTGTTAGCCGGAGAAGTCATTCACATAGTAAAATGCGTACCCGTTGAGGTTTGCGTTGCTCGTACCAAGGAATGCTACAGTCACTTACCAGTATTACAAAAAAATCAAACTTATTTTTTGACTCCGCAAACTCACATATTGCTACAAGAAGGAACGCAAGTTAATTGCAATTCTTTTGCGTCGTCGATGTATCTCTTAGGCGACGCTTGGTACAAATTCGTGCCTAAATCGGTAGAAGCCTTACCGCCGACCGTAATGAAACCTATGACAAAGCCCACTTGGAAATACATCAGTCCAGGATCTTTGGCGACAAGTGGAATATATATAGAAAGCGATCTTGCAGACCTTAGAGATCATATAAATGTTCTCTGCTGAGCGGCCCGCTGTACGTAACACGATCGCCCGAGGTATGCTCGGCAAGCTTGCATCTTTAAACGGAGGATCATTTACAAATTTAATAGACAAAGCCTACATAGAAAAAATAGCCGTCTCAAGTTGGGAAAAGATATGGAATAAATTCATAATATTCGGAAATTTTAGCGCAGGCGTAATCGGAATATATTTGATCATAAGGATTGTCAAACTAATTAATAGATACGATCGTACACGGATATGCGCTACACACAGTATATGGTTGGTCAGTACATTTAATCGGAGCAGTATGGGATTCACTCACCCAGCTCTTGTTACATCTGGAAAGAAATGAAAACAACCGAAATAAGGAACGTAAAACTCCGAGAGAAGAACTAGAATTCATGACCTTGCATGAACAGAGAGATCAGGAAGCGAACGACAAGCCACACCCTCGCCTCACAACATGTGACACCAACTATAGTTTACAGCTCAAAGGATAATTACTATTTCCGAGGAAAGAAATGTAACACAGAAAAAAGAAAGAAAAAAAACGCAACAAAATTAAACAAACTTAACTAAATAAAAAATCTTAATACACATATAAAATTCTCTCTTTTCTTATAGTGATAACACTAATAACATAACAAACCAACAAAAAAAAATCAAAAATAAAACAAAAAGAAAAATTAATAACAATAATAAAAAATATATACATAACGATATTAGTAATTGACTAAAAAAACAAAGAAAACATTAAATAAGATAGAGGACGTAAACATTAGTATATAAAGTAAGAATATAAGGAAAGATACCGTAGAATAGTAAGAAAAATATATAGCATAATATCATAGTCTTATAGAACAATGGAGATCCCATACATCAACACAGAATTATTAGCACGCACGCCATTCGAGGTAATCGTAACCAAGACCTAACGCATCTAACCTAACCTAACCTAACCAAGACGATTTCACCATCGTACTTCTGGGTTCATTTGCACAACTCGGCAAGGGACTTTATCGAACTATTAGAAGAATTGCAATTGCGAATGTGTCAAAGAAGTATCACCCTACTTATGTGATCCGACCGAGTACGAGAAGGAGAAATTTGCGCAGTCGACACCGGCAGTAACATCAACAGCGAATGGCGCAGAGGAATCATAATTAAGAACCTTGGAGATGGAGTTGTGCTTGTCTCTCTTAGAGATTGGGGAATAATGATGCAAAGAAGAAAACATCATCTTTATACGTTGGAGGATAGATTCCGCGAACTCCCGTAGCAAGCCATCCCGTGCGGATTAGCCTACGCAGTTCCCTCCACGCTCGAGCCGTCCTGGCCGAAAAAAACCAACACTATGCTGCGTCTCCTGTGTGAGGGAAAGAAAGGATGGATGCTTATCCGCGGTTCCGCGGGCACTCGCAACGAAGGAGCCTATGTCGACCTTAAGAGGATGCTGAAAAAAAGTTCGCTCAGCTGCTACTCAACCGCTATGCTATCGGGTAGGTGGCGCCATCTCTCGGGACCGAATCAAACTAAAACAAGGATAGATGACATGAGAGAGCCAAGGATAGACATATGTTTCTCTCTGACGCTTCTGCTAAAATTGTACTAATCGTATTTCCAAGTTTTCTTGTCTCACAAGGCTTCAAAATCTTTTTTGAAGCACTCAAAATATTTGTC
>NW_018021846.1:0-7144 GCF_002006095.1 Pseudomyrmex gracilis
TTTTTAACAAACTGTCGTCGCCCGGTAACCGACAGTCGCGCCGATCGCGCGCCGTTCACGCGGCTCCCGCGACACATACGCGGTGACCCCCGCGTAACAATATAACCAAGCTAAGATACGCGCCGACACCAAAATCTAAACAATCGATAACTCCACTGACCCAGAAATCGAACACGGGTGAAGTTACTCGCCTCCGTGAGATCAACGAATGAGAGATCGATAATTGGGCAGAGATCAAGGAGAGGATAATTAAGGGACGAATTGAATGATAGAGATCAAAGAATCGTCACTCTTTGTTTTGATCTCCAGGATCAAAAATTCCAGATCCTGGATTCGGAGCGCAGTTCTAAAGCAGTTTTAAATCACAGTTTAAATCTCTCAAAAGTCACATCAGGTAGTCCTTAGCATTGCGAACGCAAATACTTATACTTTATAAAAAATTATACTTTGACATCTTAATATTTCACTATATTTAAGAAATTATACTCTGAGTGAAACTTTGTGAATAAAATAAAGACTTTTTTAGAATTGTTATTGGCGATTTTTACATGTATAGGGAAAAGTTGTTCAGAATGACGTTCTTAACAACATATTTCAAGGTCATTGAAATCGGCGAGGAGGACCACTTTGGTATAATATAATTACTGAACTTTTTTCTATTCTAAGAACTTAATGAAAGAAACTTTCTTTCTCTCTACTTTTGACAAATTTGAACAAAAAATTTATCTGGTCGTACAAAGGAGAAATGATTGGTCTCATTGTACTTCCAATTCCACTTCTTGTTTCTATTTCTCGTAAGTTTTTTTACAAGTCTATCGTTTGCGTAATCTTGCCCATCTTATTTGACAATCTGAAGCTAAAAAAAGAACAAAATTTCAATAACAAATATTCCTGATCAACAATTTAGACACAAAATCTAATTCATTAACATATACATTACCGACTATCCAGAATAAAGAGCGAGTTTTTTTTGTGATTCTTTATAATGTATGAGAAATGCGGAGATCTCATTGTCTTCTAGAAGCATTAACAAACTGAATACATTCATCAAAGTTCTTAAAGTTGCCTTAAACCATGATCACAATAAAACTGTTGTATATTGTACTAAATGCAAAGAATTTAATGTATCTTATGTGGATCAGACTAAAAGAAAAGTAAAAACTAATCAATGAACATAGAAACCAGATTAATAAAGCTTTTGATAATGCTTCAGTAATAACCAAACACCGACTGGAAACGAGCCATGATTTTGATTGGACAAATGTGCGCATTTTAGATTATGAAAATAATTATAACAAGCGACTGATTTCAAAAATGTGTTATATATTAAATTACAAAATCATGCTATTAATGTCATGTCAGACACCGACAAATTGTAATATTATACTTTGCATTTTTGGAATCATACAGAATCAAATAGATCATATAGAATCGGTATGTTTGTGATATTGTTGTCTCTTATCATTTTGCGCTGACAAACACGTTGCCTTTTGTTTATGGGGTGGGGGATTCAAACATATATTACCTATACTGTGAAGTTGTTGTATCAGTGTCTTTACTACATACTACATACGTCTTTCCATCTTATCATAACGATTTTATTTTCTACATAATTGATATCATGTGTGAATTTATTAATTTTGGTAGCCTTTCCGATTACTGATACACAATTAAAGTCAATTTGTGGTAAGTCATTTGTATAATTAGTTTTCACTGTCAACAATCGCACTGTAAAAAAACATTTTGTTAACATTTTTATATGTAAAAATAGTCTGCTACTCTGAAGAAGATCCAATCCAAGAGTTGAAACATATATACCTCTTAATAAAATTTACTTTTTAAATACATCAAGTTTACAATGACATCAAGTATTCTGCCTCGCACTGGCCTTTACTCAATAACAAATTATTATTTTATTAAACAAGAAATACATTTCTTGTCGAAAACAAACAATTTGTCATTATACAGATAAAAATTATAAGTAATTTGTTTTCTTTTTAACAAGACAATTGTATGTTTTTGACAGATTTTGCTATTATATAAATATTAAAAAATATGTAAGGCAGATTATATAATTGTAAACAATACTGATATAAAACAACACGTTAAATATTTTTAAAATTTCTCCTATTTCCTTCCATGAGTTTGTTTTGTATCAATATTTTTAACATTTTTTACTTATTTATCATAAAAATAGGAGGATAATCTTTAACTAGTTCTATTAATTCTCTCTCTCTCTCTATAACACGCACAGAGGTCAATATAATCCCAGACTGCTTTTCTCTCTTCTGCTCTTTCCCTCATAGCGCTATCTATGGTCCCGAATCGGAGGGGGGAATGTTAGGAGGCTATAGTAAAGCCCTGTACGCTTGCCAGTCTCAGTTGCTCTCAAACAGCCGGAAAGGAGTTGTTTCAAGTTTTACGTAAAACCACATTGATCTTTGTGCAAGTTTACGTAAAATTTTTATGAATATATAAAAAAAAATACAATTCTGTGTTCAGTAATGCATTTAGATAACGACTAAGATTTTTCTTAAATTTCTCTCTATTAACATTATTGTTGAAATGGTGATAAGTTTATGTACAATTATAGTAATATTTGTATAAATCTAGGCCAAAAACAAAATTTATGACTTACTAAAAGCAAAATACGCAAGTTATCAAAATCAATAAACGTAAGGTACTTATTGTCAAATAAATTTGCTAAAAATGCATTTTTAAGTTTATATAGTGCCTTATATATATTTGTATATTAAAAAAAGCAAGACATATAGCAAGAAAACTTTGTTCACAAATTGGTAATTTTCACTGTGCAAAATAATTATATACTTTTTAAAAGAACACATTTTACGATGTCTTTTTTTCTTTATAATCTAGTGTCTTTTCTCAATAAAATCGTAGTTTAATTGTAGTTCAAAATTTATTCATTATTAACCCTAGAACACGCAAAAAAAGTTCCATAAACTTGTAACGTCGCGTTTAATTCGCATCGTTACTGCCGAGGCCGACGACCTGCCTCGGCACAAAACCCGGCGTCTTGCGCCAAAATAAGTAAACAAATAGGCATTGCCGATACGGCCTTGCCCCGCCCGCACCGCGCGCTGCGTCGCGCCACGGAGCAACAGCCTACCGCTCACCGCGCCTACCCCGCACCACGAAGCGATCAGCACGCCGTCCGCACGCCGCGCCCCACCGTGCCACCAAGCGATACCCGCGCCGCCCGCACCGCGCGCCGCCCCGCGTCATGAAACAACGGAATCAAACTGTCACATCGTCTCCGTTTTAATCAACAAGCGGGGAGGAGGAACACCCGGTTTTCCGGGTATAAAAGAGGGCGGAAAAACGCTCCGAGTCAGAACTTCCCGGGTTGCGACTGCAAACGGCTCGAAAGAATCGGTTGAGAGTTTCGACAAGTCGCAGGCCATCCCCTAGGAGAATTGTCTCCGGCCGAGTGTCTCGGCGATTCCCGTCCGCACCGGGAGAAGACATTCTCCGGCCGAGTGTCTCGGCGATTCCCGTCCGCCTCAGGAAAAGAGATTCTCCGGCCG
Organism: Pseudomyrmex gracilis; assembly: GCF_002006095.1. NCBI lineage: Eukaryota > Metazoa > Arthropoda > Insecta > Hymenoptera > Formicidae > Pseudomyrmex > Pseudomyrmex gracilis. The sequence continues at coordinate 3,549 of NW_018021846.1, forward strand.
AGTGTCTCGGCGATTCCCGCTTGCACTAAGAGAAGAAATTCTCCGGCCGAGTGTCTCGGCGATTCCCGTCCGCACCAGGAGAAGAAATTCTCCGGCCGAGTGTCTCGGCGATTTCCGTCCGCACCGGGAAAAGAAATTCTCCGGCCGAGCGTCTCGGCAATTCCCGTCTTTTGAAATCGAAATCAGCGACCGCGAGAAAACTACGCACACGCGACCGAACTGAGCGTGTTTACGCATACCGGTGGCTCACGTGCGGCTCTCGGCCGACCCGGCCACCTGTGTAAAAACGAGACGGGCGGCAAATACTGGTAACCGTCTTCCGAGAATATTAAAGCGTTTCAAGAATAACTGCAATTTATTTTTATTGTTCCTTATGTTTTGTTCGAAAGTTATATCGATTAATTCTAACGATTGAAATTTATGTCTTTCACTATATTTCTATTTTTGTTTGTACAGCACATTTTATATCAGATGTAAATATATTTTCTTTTTTTTTATACATTAAACCATCGAGTGTTTATTTCATCCTGACCCGGCGAGCTATCCTGAATATTAAAGCAAAAAAATATTAACATAACGGAAAGTCCGGAAAGTTACAAACTCGCACAAAAGTCATCGTAACCCCACGAAAGTTCAAACAGCTGTGACTTGCTTAAAACTGAACAGATTTAAACGTATCATATTTAAAATTTTTCATTAGAGTCCCTATAGTTTAAGAATATCTATATTAAAATGTGTGTTAAATAATTGAAAAATTATTAGAAATAAAATTATATAGACAACTTTTTGAGAAAATCAGATAAAACAAATTTTTTTCATGATTAAAAAAAAATAAACCTATGGGTGGGTTTTTATTTTTGTTTTTAATTTATTCATAGATTTATTGTTGTTTTTAATTATGAAAAAATTTGTTTTATCTGATTTTCTCAAAACGTTTTGTTTATATTTTTGTTCCTAATAATTTTTCAATTGTTTAAAACACATTTCAATATAGATATTCTTAAACTATAGAGACTCTAACAAAAAATTCTAAATATGGTACGTTTAAATCCGTTTAGTTTTGAGCAAGTTACAGCTGTTTAAACTTTCGTGGAGTCACGATGACGCCTGTGCAGGTTTATGAAACTTTTTTTGTGCGTGCGTGTTCTAGAGTTAATAATAAATAAATCTTCTTCTTCTTCTCTCAAGAAGAGAGAAACAGAACACATCAATATTCTGTTGTTACATCCTGGACTCCACGATTCCGTTTTGTTCGCAACGAGACATAAACCTTAAGATTTGCTTCTTAGAATTTATTTTAGACGACAATTCTTGGACAGAGAATAGAGGACCTATTGTATTTAAGATAAACAAATCCGTATTGCGAACCTAACTGAGAAACTTGACACCATTCTTATCGACTTTCAAAGAGATACCAACCAATTAATCATTATCTCGGATGTCCGATCCGTGAACGAGCCGCGAATATAAACTTAGATAATTTAGACAGTCTGCTAATCTCTAAACAGGAAAGCTACGGACACCAAAATAAACAGGATATTGCACGTGCAGATAATTAAATTTAAACAAACATTAGATGAATCGAGAAGAGTGACTACCGATGATTATATTAGCGAATGAAAGATCGAAATTTTAATCAATGAAGAGTAGGAAAATAAAAATCTAATGACAAATGGCAAAAATGAAAAAAATTAATGCTCCGAGCTCATCGTATATAAAACGCTGGAACATCGGGACGCGAAGATCATTCAATTAAAAAAAGTTTACATCGCAAGTTCAACTCGTTTGTCTAATTCAATAGATCCAGTAAAGTCAGTTTGGTTATACAAAAAAGATACGCGCTCCTTCCAGTTCCAAATTGGTCGTAAGAATTCGATCCTCTCATCCGTTGATCTACCGACGCGAACGGTTCTCAACTTAACATCGGTATCTGCGCGTAACGCGAGTGAACATTGTAACTAGCGAAGAGTTCTATCGGAAGAGACAACCAACTCATCCCACCTGAGTCCGACCGACTGATTCTTGGCCGAGCCATACTGATTCAGTATCCCAACATTCTACAGACAACAGCAAGTAGCGAGTGCTAAATGAGATAATATTACGTATTATAAATTCTATCCCCCTCCTTCTGCAACCATTAGAGAAATTATCGAAATTTCCTTAAATGACTGAGTTCGCCCTTCCCCTTAAATACAGATACACGCGCACACACACACATTATTTGTAGTAGCGTAAGAATATTTTTGATAAAAATCTAAATGTTATTTCTCTGAAATAAAATGCTTTATATGCTTGTAAAAATAAAAACGTTTACAAGTAATTAAACCTTGGATTTCCCTACAGCACATTCATTCCTGTAATCTTATTACGCGATCGCCAGGTCCCGTCCCAGGTAAATTAGATTTGCATCTAAAACCTAAAAAGGGACCGACGAGCGAGAAGACATTAGCCAAGTAATATCAACTTCGTTGATTTGTTTACATCACCGAACAATCTTACTCGACCCGTTTACTTGACTTATCTCATTGGGTTAGTGTGTCGGGATAGAACACACATAAGGGTGTCGTGTGTCGTTGCGTTCCTCCGCAGAAGCCCGATTGTCAGGTCTAACCAAAGGTCGGGACGTAACACTGTCTTAATTTTCTTTATTATTTTTACTTTCTCTTCTTTTATAGTAATTATTATGATCCATGTGATTGCATCTTTATTAATTTATTTTATATTTTTTTTGTACCTATATTATCTTTAAGCAGTCCACAGAATTTCAAACGATAGAACTACTAGTCTGGTGTCGTCTGAAATTTGATTGGTTGTGCGTAGGCCATATACGTGGAAATTTTGTTCCTATAAATTGTTACATCCTGGCCCATGGATAAGGTTGGGCTATGGTGGTACCGAACAGTTAAACATAAATTTCTTAGATGCTGGACACAGAAGATACGGAAATCTAAGTGCGAGTCGAGCGAGTTGTTTAGACTCACGGACGAGTCAACGGCACGTGTCGATATTACTCCGTCCCGTAAATTCTCGCTCGGTGGTTCCTTTTTTAAGTCTGGAGCGTTTGCTCCACGGACTAAGAACGGGACCGTGCAATCGTTAAGGATGAGAACGAGATATCAAAGGTCCTTAATGAACAAAAACAAAAAGAGAGTGAATTGTTACATTAAATTTACTTGTTTATTCTTAAGCCTTTTTTCAAGTTTTACATCGGATTTGCATGTAGCTTGAGTGATGAATTTGTGTCGCGGAGTTTAGAAATTCCGGTGATATTTACCGTAACATGTGTGAGCGTAAGTGTGAATGTAAGTGTGTATGAGTATGTGCGTGAGAGTATGGGTGAGAGTGACAGATTCGTGGCCGAACCTTTCAAGGTAGGTTTAGAGAATTTGTTCTATTTTAACGGGAGAGCGAATAATACAAATAAAAAAGGGCACCGGGTACGGCAAAATTACCGGAATTATCTCTTATTTAAAAATAATTGACAAGGTTCTTGTATTCGAGTGAACGGGTGACACTCTATTGACCACAGTACGATTCGACACCGCTCGATTCGACACAGATTTATTCGACACCAAATTATTCGACACCGTACGATT
>NW_018021846.1:7554-12062 GCF_002006095.1 Pseudomyrmex gracilis
AATCGTACGGTGTCGAATAATTTGGTGTCGAATAAATCTGTGTCGAATCGAGCGGTGTCGAATCGTACTGTGGTCAAACGGAACCCGCCCGAGTGAACTTGCGGTTGATTTAGTTGTTATTATTTTTCTTATTGCAATCGAAATTCAACCGCAAGATCTCTCTTTTTCTCATCATTTTAACTATTCGCGAGGATTTGAGAACTTATTCTAGCAATTACTACTTGTCGAGTTTCTAACAAAAAATCGATGGTGGTCAGTCGTTGCTCCGGCGCCTCTGATTTGGCCTGTTCGGTTCTCAGCGGTGAGCTGGCCAGATGTTCGACACTTTCGTGAACTATCACTCGCGTGTACGATACTCGCAAAATGGCACTTGGTCTCGATGGAGCTCGGTTTTAAGTCGCGGTGGAACTGGGTTTTTTTCTTATTCTGTTCGCGGTTATATACGATTTTTGGTAGATACGCAGCCTTCTAATCGGAGCGCTCGATTGGCTCCAGCGCTTCCACCAAAAACGGTAGTGATTTCTAATTTATTAAAAATCCATTAAAAGTTGACACCATTTGTGTAACCATATCTTCTGCGCTTTGCAGCTGATGTTTAAACTATGGAGATAACTTTTTTCCGGCAGAAATTGTTAGTGTCTCGCGAGTGTTCCCGTCCGTCTTTTATTATGAAAACTTTTCTTCCGGAGATAAGGAGATTTATTAATTTATTATTGCCTATACTCGTTTCTGGCACAAGTGGATTGTTATTACATATATCCGGTTTTTGTTTGGCCGCGGAGTTTTTCTTAAATTTTTAGTTTCCCAGATTTGTTTTATTCTATTTTGCTGAGGCGCGCGGTCCCGCTTTGTGTCCACTTGAGTTTTAGCGTCGTATCCGACGTATTCTGTCGGATTGATTTCCTGTTCTCCATCTGAAAAATTTCTGTTTAGTCCGCGTCGTATTTCTCGTGTTATATTTAAAATAAAATTTGTTTCTGTCGAGTGTTCATCATACTGCGTTGCGTAAAGAAGGGAACCGTAGAGTCACAGGATGTAACAGAATTTTTCCACTTCTTTTATGCACATGTTATGCTCATGCTTACGCTATGTTATGTAAATCAATATATGGTGACTTTATGCTAGACGTTTATTGGTCCATATAGTTTTATGCTGTGCATATGCAGCTGTGTAATTTTGTATAGGATAGCCCTATATCCTGTCACACAATCACATAATACAAAAGACTTTATTACCAAATTTATTTCTTTCGGACGGTATATATATGTTAAAAAAATAAAAAATAAAAAAAATTCTCTTTTACACAGCGGAAGGCTTTCATCGATACGCAAGTTTTTGTATGGATAAACAGCAATTAAACATGCAGCTCTAAATTTAACAATTAGTGATAAATCTAGATTACTCTCAGGCTCTATAAGTCTTATTAAACTAATAATATATGAATATAGGGACACACACACATGAAGAGCCGTTCGCAGGATGTTGTGCGTAAATGTGCTTTAAATATATATATATGTATACACATATATACTGTAGTATAATTGGTTATAAAGAGAATAAAATCACGTTATTTAATAGAAGGATGAACAAAATGAATTTATTATAATTAATATTCACAATTTAGCAGTTTCACAGCTTTTGATATCTCGCGCGACTTGTCTCTATCAACGGCTACAAACTCTCTGTCTGCGGCGACCAAAGACCTCTCGCTCATCACCTCGGTTTTCGAGGACATCTTCCTGTTTTTTCCTTTTGAAAATTGTCGGTTGGATTATCAACAGGCAATCGACAAACATCGCAAACAAAATAACAGTAGAAAACATTTGTCACCTTGACAGTCACAAACAGACAAATCTGTTGTGAGATTATCGCCGTTACATTCGAAATTCACGCAAATAGAAATGAATATCATATACATACAAAATATAAGAATTACAGATATACATACGGATATAAATTACAATATATAAGAATTAGACTTTACAATTCGATTTTCCTTACAATACTTTAAAATAATTTTTTTTCCTCCATATAGGATGCTGGATTTGCATCACAAATATATGAAGGACCCCGTATACTCCCCTAACTAATTTTTAATTTAGTAAACTGTGATTACACAGTAATTAGTGGACTGTGTGTGTGACTTACAATTTGAAACATATATCATTTTGATGTGGTAAGTAATTCGGTAATCATAGGTGATTTAAATATAATTTCTTTTTAATTTTAAAATATTTGTCTCCGAAGAGATGGTACAGCTTATTTGTTGAAAGAAACAATAAATAAATAAATATGCAAATAAAATAAAAAGTACGTACGGTGTCCAACAGGAACAACCTAAATCGAAAAACATTTCAATTAGTGAAATATATGGGTTTCTTTTTCTGTAACTCTTTTTACGATGTCACAAGTAAAGAAGTTGTCTTTGAAAGCGTATTGGTCTTACAACGAGCTTATCGAAAGAAGTTGAAGCTTTCTCACGAAATATGTCACAAATATGAGAACGATATTTACTGTTGTTACATATACTGCGTTTTCAAAATGAGAATACAGCTGATTCTCATGTTACGTCCTGAGCCTATGGTTACGATCGGGCACTAGTGGTGATACGCAACATTCAAGCAAACATGAATTCTATCCCGGCACACTGACACAAAGAAGGAAGCCAGGAATGCGCGAGTCGAGCGAGACAGTTCGGCAACGCAGACATGCCAACGGAGTTACCCGAATTTTCTCAATCTGACGTATTCTCACTCGTTGGTTTCTTAGACCTAAGACGCGAGTCTCAATTACCAAGACCGAAAAATTCGGCGATTTAATGAAGAATTGATGCAATGAATTAGTTGTCAAAGTTAGAAGTTGATTGTTAGTAAAACAAGGTCTAGAAGAGTTAAATCTCAATTAAAGTTGAATTTCATAGTAAAAATATAATCATAAATGCTTAGTACTATAGAGAGTTAGTAGTATAACAGGGCCGGTTCTTATTCAGGAGCTCCGAGGGGGGGTCCGGGGTATGACGTCACAGGGGGAGGGGTGACGTCACACAGGAAAGGGAAGAAGGCGCGGGGCGTGACGTCACAGGGGGAGGGGTAATGACGTCACGCGGGGAGGGGGTAATGACGTCATCGCACAGAGGAGGGGGTGTGTGACGTCACGCAGGAAATGACGCCACTATGACGTCACTCGGGAGCGTGGCTCTGACGTCAGAGGATATGACGTCACGCAGAGGCGTGGCTATGACGTCACGGGATATGACGTCACGCGGCAATATGGCGGAGCGAGAAATGACGTCACTTTGGCAGCAGCTCCGATGACGTCACGCGGCAATATGGTGGTGTCACAGAAAGTGACGTCACGCGACAATATGGCGGCAGGCCCCAATGACAGTATGACGATACAACAATATGGCGACTCCAAGGTATGTACTTTTTATATAATGGATAGAATCAAACAATATATTTTAAGAAACCACACAATGTGTTGACGTCTGTATTCTACGATGAGAATGCAGTGCGAAGCGAGACGAGTATGATTCAGTGTAAGGTGCAGTGTTGTATTTTCTTTCTAAAAAAATGCGGAGTCACTGATTTAGAAACCGCATAATTTGTATATAGTGTAACGATATAGTGTAACATAATACGCGGTGCAAGCGACGTTGTAGTTTGGGAGAGAAATAACAAAGACGTAATCTTTAATTTTATATTCAGATTTTATTAAGAAATTTGTACATACTATTTACACGCAACATTGTTTAAATGTTATGAGACGTGTAGCATTTATTCCGATGATGAAAATGCAGTGCAAAGCGAGACGAGTATAGAAAGTTACAGAGTTGCAGAGTTGCAATTTTATATTATATGTAGAACGTAGTGCGAAGCGAGATGAATGTGACTAAGTTGCAGAGCTTTGTTTTTAGTACGACATAACACCGATGAAGTATATACTTTTACTTAATCTAGTTCTGTGTTGCAAGGACGCATTTGGATCAGACAAGGGGTGTAATAAAGATATTGTTTGTACAAACAAATTTGTTTATTATACAATAATATATACGATGGCATAAGTAGAAGCAATATACGAAACAGAATACACAGAAGAATATAAAATATATAAAATAATTCAATATAGTGTGCAGTGTAAACTTATAAACTTATTACAATTTAAAAACTTATTACAATTTATAAACTTATTACAATTTATAAACTATTAAAACTGAATACACTTAATTGACACATAACAAATACAAAATATTATTAGTATTAAAACCTAATTAAAAAATATTATTAGTATTAAATGTTACTATAAACACTATTCATTATAACATGTGCCATGGAAGTTTGATCGGCAAATTTACATTAAGTGATGTGTCAGTGGTTTTTCTTGTATACGCGATGTGCGCGTGTACTTCTATAACCTAGTGTACTTAAAAAGTAGAAAACAGAAAAAAAACCAATACAATATACTTAATTAACACATAAAAGAATACAAAATATTATTAGTATTAAAAT
>NW_018021846.1:16487-18825 GCF_002006095.1 Pseudomyrmex gracilis
ATATAGTGTAACATAATACGCGGTGCAAGCGACGTTGTAGTTTGGGAGAGAAATAACAAAGACGTAATCTTTAATTTTATATTCAGATTTTATTAAGAAATTTGTACATACTATTTACACGCAACATTGTTTAAATGTTATGAGACGTGTAGCATTTATTCCGATGATGAAAATGCAGTGCAAAGCGAGACGAGTATAGAAAGTTACAGAGTTGCAGAGTTGCAATTTTATATTATATGTAGAACGTAGTGCGAAGCGAGATGAATGTGACTAAGTTGCAGAGCTTTGTTTTTAGTACGACATAACACCGATGAAGTATATACTTTTACTTAATCTAGTTCTGTGTTGCAAGGACGCATTTGGATCAGACAAGGGGTGTAATAAAGATATTGTTTGTACAAACAAATTTGTTTATTATACAATAATATATACGATGGCATAAGTAGAAGCAATATACGAAACAGAATACACAGAAGAATATAAAATATATAAAATAATTCAATATAGTGTGCAGTGTAAACTTATAAACTTATTACAATTTAAAAACTTATTACAATTTATAAACTTATTACAATTTATAAACTATTAAAACTGAATACACTTAATTGACACATAACAAATACAAAATATTATTAGTATTAAAACCTAATTAAAAAATATTATTAGTATTAAATGTTACTATAAACACTATTCATTATAACATGTGCCATGGAAGTTTGATCGGCAAATTTACATTAAGTGATGTGTCAGTGGTTTTTCTTGTATACGCGATGTGCGCGTGTACTTCTATAACCTAGTGTACTTAAAAAGTAGAAAACAGAAAAAAAACCAATACAATATACTTAATTAACACATAAAAGAATACAAAATATTATTAGTATTAAAATTAATATAAAAACTATTCTATTTCTTAGACAAATGTGTATTTTAAACTATATTATACACTAATATTTGTATGAGAACAGTATAAACTAATAAACTATAAAAGTAGTAAACATATAACTAATATAAAAAACTACTCTACTTCTATTTCTATTGCTTCTGTGTCATCATCACCTATAACAAGAAAAAAGAACACTTATATTACTTGTCTAATACATGTATTTTTTCCTGTCATTTTTTACTTACTTGGAGGCGGTGTATTCGCATAAGCATGAAGATATCCAATGACTTGGTTTACCATACCTTCCATTTCCTCAAAGCGGATTGTTTGTGTCTGCAGCACTCCTGTCAAGTCTGTTGCCGTCAATCTGAAACAAAATGCAACATGTACAATGTACAATGTGTACACTTGCAGTATGTGAAATATATTATTGATACTTACAACTGCTGGGGAAGCTGAGCTCCATTTCTCCATTTCATTCTAACTTCCGGGTCGTATTTCTGCAATTGGTGCAGTTGGGTGTTGAGTTTTTGAATGCTCTTGACCAACTTATTTACCGTGTGATGTAGGTGAGATGCAGCTGGCTGAATGCGCTAAACTACTGTTTAAAATCGATGGACCAGCCTATAACTGCAAAGCATGTATACTGGAATTCATGGAGAATTGACATCTGTTGCAAGCAGAAGGTGAACTTTTTGTAAACGAGCGATGGTAGCAAAGAATGAAATATATTTGTGCGCTTTTTTGTACATAATATACTAAATAAAATATTAACTAAATGAGAAATTTATTCCTTCATGTCTTGTCCAAATACTGTGCTATGAGGTAAAGAGAATTGTGCTGATATGTGCAATGCGATGATGCACTAAAAACGTGTAAGTTGCAAAGATATAAAATTACAATATGCATAAAGTAAACATTCGTGTTTTGCTAATTAATCACAATTTCAATGGAGAAAGAGCTATCTTTTGTCCAATTCAACTGAAAGAAACGGTGGGGGCAGTAGTATTTAAGAGCTCAAAATTCGCGTTTAACCATCAGTTTATAGGGATAAAAAAGAGAATTGTATATTCATCAGAATGGCTTGTATTCCGGAGAACTGTCAAGAAGAATATAGATTCGAATCTGTTCGATTAGCCAGTTTTAAAGATTGGCCATGCTCGTGGATAACACCGGAAAAACTGGCAGCAGCTGGATTCTATTACACGGGCAAAGAAGATAAGGTGAAATGTTTCGAATGTAAACTTGAAATAAGCAAATGGGAAACGAATGACAATCCACTGGCCGATCATCAACGGTGGTCCAGACGATGTCGATTTGTTGAAAACTTATCCTACGGCAACGTAGCCATTAGTGTGGATTCTAGCACAATTCCAAAAAATATGGACAAAGCAGACGAGAAATCCACGTGTTTTATGTCGGGTGATACTCTATTGACCACAGTACGATTCGACA
>NW_018021846.1:19242-23983 GCF_002006095.1 Pseudomyrmex gracilis
ATAAATCTGTGTCCAATAATTTTGTGTCCAATAATTTGGTGTCGAATCGATCGGTGTCGAATCGTACTGTGGTCAAACGGAACACGCCCTTTTATGTCCGTTTCCGATTTGGATGATGTTACCGAGGACATTGGAATGTTAAACAAAATATTGTCGAAACCGAAATATCCACAATTTGGCACTTATGAAGCAAGAATCAATACATTTGAAGCATGGCCAAAATCATCAAAACAAACAAAACAAGATCTTGCAAATACTGGATTTTATTACACGGGGAGAGATAATCAGACGTTGTGTTACTATTGCGGAGGAGGATTGAGAGATTGGAATCTGGAAGATGTTCCTTGGGAGCAACATGCAAAGTGGTTTGAATACTGTCCGTTTCTGATTGTTTGCAAAGGACGCGATTACATAAACACAGTCATTAACGGAACATATTATACACGGAACAATTCAATTAATTCACCTAAAGAAATACAAGAAGCAGACGAGAAAGCGGACGAAGATACTAGCATATTGCAGCAGAATGTGGTACTTTTTATTGTTATAGTAGTTTTATATGTTGTTATATTTGTATTATATAATGCTTATTTTTATAACGTGTATATTAGTGTATAATACATGAATTCTTTATTATTACAACTTGTTGTCTAATCCAACTCTGATTTTCTTTTAATACACAGAACTAGATTAAGTACTAAAATATGTATACTCCGTCATTGTTATTTCTTGCCAACAACCTTTGCAACTTACAATTAGTCATATTCGTCTTGATTTGCACTGCGTTTTACACATATGATATGAAATTGCAATTCTGCAACTGTCTCGTCTTACTCGCTTCGCTTCGCACCGCGTTACGAAACATAATATAATCACACATATATGTGTAAGAATATGTCAAACGAAACATACTCAATCCACGTTTAATCCCGATTGTACCATGTTCAATAATACTTGAACCGTGTGTAATCACACTTAAACCGCAAAACAAACCACGTTCAACCTTGGTCGTATTATAATTAAACCATTTTCAACTATAATCGAACTACGTTTAACCAACATCGAACCACGTTCAACCATAATCAAACTACGTTCAACCATAATTAAACCATAAACAAACCACGTTCAACCATAATTGAACCACGTTCAACTATAATCAAACCATAAACAAACCGCGTTCAGTTATGAAACCGTGTTAAGCCGCGTTAATTAATATAAACAAATGCTATGGAGGAGAAGGGTAGTAAATGTACAAAGTTGTTTTGTATAACAGTTTATTGTCGTTTAGACCACCAATTAAATATTGTAAATACATTTGGTAATGCACAATGTTTCACATGTTTTTCACATCGTAGACAATTCAATATATTCAGTTTATTTAAAGAAGCAATATCGTCGTAATTGGCATCCAATGTTTTAATAATTAATCCATGTCGTACGTCACTATCAAGAATATCAGCTANCCAGTTACATTTTTCGGGACCTTTACCATAGACGAGTGAAGATGCGTCGTCATCATTTTCTGCGGTGCCGCAAATAACTGTTGTAATCAAATTCTTTGCTCTGCGGTATGCAACACTTCCATCCTTCCAACGCAGACCATGATGATACATCATCAGCCAAGAAGCTGCTGATCTGTCTGATCTTGCGAGTAGACTCCACGGAAAGGGACTTCCAAAAATGTAATGCGAGAGAACAGTGCCCTTTCGCAATACCGCTACTTCCTTGACAATAAATCTTTTTCCGACTACAAATCCTTGCAGGTCTACAAACGTCGGCACAACCATGTTGACGTAATCGTGTGACCAACAAAAGACAATTGCTATCTATCATAAAGTACTTTTGCTTTTAAACGATTTTCAGATTATAGAGGGGAGAAGCGCTGATGTTGCAGTTTATGTAATTTTGCGCACTACGTTGGTTAATGGATTGTATTCAATAACACGATCGTGCAAAATGAGACAATAGGCTGTAGTATTTGCTGGTATATTTTCTTTGCAATCGAATTCAATTCGTACATCGACGGTTGCACTTTTGACCGCCTCGTTTTGACGCGAACAATCAATGACCACTAAAGGACCACATTACAGAAAGTTGGAAATCGTGAGAAACGGTACGACAACACCACATCCGTAATACGCTTTACGGAAATGTGTGTACATATGGTACAAAACGGCATATTTATTTCTATCGAAATCTAAATGCAAGTCGTCATAAGAATAGAATTCAGAATTGAGATAAAGTTTTACGTTGGTCAACTGACAGTGATCGAATCGCGTGACATCTGCTGACGTATCGTTTCTTCGAGCAGTCTGTAGCGCAAATATGACGTATCTCGGTTTCTCAAGTTGTGTCGCCGTTTTTACGCCCACGAGTGTTTAGTCGTGCTTTGTAATAAATTTGTAATGGAAACTCATAGAGATCCCACGAGCGGAAACTCATGGTCAAATACCGTCCGCTTTCCAGAGTTCGTAGCAGCGAGAGCTTCGTGACATCGTTCAATACTACATATGGCATTCGCCATTGTATTTTAAATAATTCAATTTTTCCATTTAATGCTTCACCATCTACCTCAGAAACTGCTGTTATGCAGTTTTTGTCGTTGCGCGATTGTATTAAAATTAGTTCATGACGTGCATTGATAATGGTACGCTTGTAGTTCTCGCAAAATCCCAATAACATGCTGAGAGGTACGCAGAAACTAAAGTAACTATCTACGTCTGTATGTTGTGTAATATCCCATCCAGCATTNTTCATGGCCATGCTTTTATCATGTGTTAGCGATACATAGTTTTTGATTGTGCTGGTTATTCCAACGTTTCTATTACAATCAATCTCCATACCATTGAGTTCATAGCGAATCTCATCGAACATAAAAACTACACAATTATTACCCAGAAAAACTTTTTCTTTGTCTTTCGTCGTTAACGTCATTTTTCCTTCAACGTAAAGAAAACTTTGACACGGTAAAAGTAAAGTCCTGCTGTTGTATAGGTATGCGTATCTCATCACTGTGTTCAAATGTTGTGTTCACGTACGGATTGTACGTGTGAGTTTCAATCTTAACGATGCGATCGTCAAAGATCGGCTCACCTCCAACGTTTAAAACGTTGCACATATTTTCAAAATTCTCGTGCAATAAATTCCAACGATTGTAAAAATTTAACGTTTGTTGAACTTAACTTCTTCTGATTACTGTACGTCGTAGTAGTAGCAGATGTTTGTAATGAAAACCTTGTATCTCGCGTTACTTGATCCGCCTCGTTTAGCACGAGCATGCCGCGTATTACAGCCGTCGTCGTCGCACGTGTAACCTGGCGGTTATTTCTTCTCCTCGAAAATCAAGCAATTGTCCGTTCTGATCCACAATGCGTATCGTCAGATCTGTAATGCTCTGTACGATGATCGGAAGATAAATGATCTGTGCCGGTGTTTACGAGATCTTATATCCTGGTGGTACGTTCGGTGAGAACTCATGTATCGTATGCACACACCGGTTGTTGCTGTACGCATCCGCAGTCACGTTGCACTCTATGCAAATAATGTTTACGTTGATAATATTATAATCGGCACGTCTGATACGTACCATTGTAGCGGCTCTAAAATACGAGTTGATGAAAAACCTAAAAACAATCCAATGTTGTCGGGTTTGGTAAAATTTATTTGATAAGCGCAGTTTATTTCACTTTTCATTGTATTAGTGTTTGCGCGTAATATTAATGGAGGGATATTCTCATCCTTATCTTTGCTTCTTACATTACGTTGCATCATTGCATGTTGCAGATAATTGTTAATATCCCGCAATTTGTACGATCCGTCAGGAATTATAATCTGCTTGTCATCTGTATTGTAATAAAACTTATTGTTCGACGAATTCACATTCGGTATCGATGATACGTTTCAAAATCTGTTAGTCCAAGCTCGTAATCACCGTCACTTAAATCAATGGCGGGGAAGTAGCTGACTGCAAGAGTGCTACTTTTGCCGGTAAGTGTGAACGTCAGTGACATGTTGTCGAATGTGTAATGAAGTCAGATAGCGTACTATTTAAATGAATATTGCTTATCCACCGCTTGAAGAAACCGCAAACATAGTTTGCCACAATTGCTTTGATTGTAACGTTAATAAGACGTACGGTTATATTCTATTTTGTCCACAGCATGTTCTAGATAACGTATCACCTCTTTTGGTAGTCGAAGATTGCCGAAACTGTCAAAATATATGACATGTTTTCATTCGTCAAAAATATTGCGCTCTGAAAACCGGTAAACTAGAAGAGAAAATTGCTTTAGAGAGACAGTTCAAACCTATTATTAAACCCTTAAAACATATTGCTGAAAATACTGAAACTAATTCACCAAATACATCGTTTCTCAAAGACGAGACCCAAATGAAGCGGAAACGAATGCAGACGTCATCGAACGAAACATTGTCCCTTAATCTGCACAATTCAAAACGCGCACGATATAACACTGCAATGGTGACTTCTACTCCAATGAAAGAACAAAACGACAATTGACATGGGATACTCCATCGGTTGATACTATCGTTGCCACTGATACTACTGCCAACATATCGTTTGAGTCGACTATTCAACGTCAAATACAAACGTTGGAGGGTCTAGAAACGTTTAAAAGTCACTTTGGACCGTTGGCGCAACAATATATGAAAGCTATTCTGAGTGGTAAGAAAGAGAACGACATAGACTACGTATATGGTGTGTATTTCGACAACGATGGAA
>NW_018021846.1:24058-25608 GCF_002006095.1 Pseudomyrmex gracilis
TACGTATATGGTGTGTATTTCGACAACGATGGAATGATGCTTGATGATAAACATTTTGACGTGGATGAACAAGATAATATAATCGTAGACGGTATACGATTCAAAGCAACACAAGGATTGTACGAACTGATTTTCATGAAATGTCCTAGGAGTGAGTTATATACTGAAGAAGATAAACAACGATACAAAACAATATTGGAAATGACAAATGCTCATAGAAAACATCATAACTAGCTAGGCGCAATACTGGGTAACAAAGGATATAAATATAGATACATAATTGCGCCTTTAGTATCCAGTGTGCGTACTAAGCAGGGGAGGGGTATACCGCGTAATATGACGCTAAACGATCGAGAAATCGATTACGCGCACTGGGACGATCCCAATGAACTCGTCGACCGTCTGCGATTGCTAGACGCATCCCGTCAGGCTGGCAATAATGCTCACGATAACGAAATTCTGTCGATTATCAAAGAACTGCGCGAAGCAGGTCTCATTATAAATTAAATAGCGCGCCGATGTTAGAGTCAGTCGTGTGCGCGCCATCATGCCAATCAACAAATTCGGGATATCGCTCGGAACACACGGAGCGTCGATGTATTATTATTATGAGAGAGAGGCAATATTGCGAAATTACGTTCGTAATAACGCTCTCTTCTTTGTCGGTTCCGGCTACGATGCAAGGTCGCGCAAGATACTGCATCTAGCGCAACCCGATACCGACACTGACGCCGCCAACAAACGATACGTAGATATGTGTGTCACGAATGTGAATGAATGGCTGGAGACACGTGAGAGAAAAATTATCGCATTGCAACAGGACGTGCAAGCGTTGCGCGACTCTATAAAACAAATTCAGCGTACACTTCAATATCTATCAAATCATACTAAAACGACTGACTCAGTAGACATATAGTAAAACAGCTATGGCGAGGAATCATGTCACAATCGAAAAACAACGTCTCATAGAAGAAGTGCATGCTCCGGCGAGAAGAAATTTTCCCCGTAGACGCGTTATCGTACGCGGATACGATGATTTCTGGCAAGCGGATGTGGTAGACATGCGTCCGTATTCGCGCGTCAACAGAGGCTACCACTATATACTTACGGTTATCAATGTGCTGAGCAAGTACGCGTGGGCCATACCGCTTAAGAGTAAGAGTGGACGCGAAGTCACCAAAGCTTTTACAGGAATATTTCGGGATAACAAAAGATGTCCACACAATTTGCAAACTGATCGTGGAAAGGAATTCTATAACACAGATGTACAGACATTGATACAAAAGCATAGCATCAATCATTATTCCACATATTCGGTTATGAAAGCTTTGATTGTGGAACAATTTGACCGTACGTTGAAGAACGATATGTGGAAACAATTTACACTTAACGGAACCTACAAATGGATCGACATACTACTGCGTCTTCTTATGGAGTACAACGCACGAAAACGTCGAACTATCGGTATGCGACCTATCGATGTTACTCCCGCAATCGCCGATAAGCTCTTAGTCACGGTGGGGTGATACTCTATTGACCACAGTACGATT
>NW_018021846.1:26860-38415 GCF_002006095.1 Pseudomyrmex gracilis
TGTATCGAGACTAGCACTGAGAAATTTGTACGAATTGATGAATCGCAACTCTATATTCTAATCCTTTGGATTGTGTTTTTCCGGTTGCGCCACGTTCTTGGAAAAGGATATATATCTCTCCTTGTTAATAGGGAGAACAGTAACATTTCCTTCGAACGCAGTCGCAACTTCTTTAATAATAAAGTGTGCATCGTAACCAGATAAATTGTGAAAAATTACTGGGATACAGTGTAAATCTTTATAATTTTAGTTGCAGTTGGAGTGCGCGGGACCTCTGTACCGACCGGTTATATGACAATGATCGCGAACTCTTACGTCGTCTGCCGCGAATAGTTTTTCGCACACGTGACAGTGACTTGCGTTACGATAAGCTAACCTTTGTTCTTCCGTTAACGTTTCCATGGGCACGTTGATAGATTGAATTGTTTTTATTCGATTAGCCAATTCTTTGAGTTCATCGACGAACCATGCAATGCAATCTTCGCCGCGACGATACCGATAAGCAGAGATGGAATCGTTGTATGAGCAGCAGACGTAATATCCTATGCTGAACGCCTTGTGATGTTGATACGCATAGGATGTTTGCTGCTGCGGGCCTTTATTAGTCTTGTATAATATACTCTCAAGGTCAGCGTATACTACGAAGAGGAGACGTTCCTTCCTGTTGTGGTTGCTAAAACTGAGCCACTTGTTCTCTTCCGCCGGTAACCGGATCGCGCAGTTGTTCATTTTTCCACAATCTACGATGTGGATATTCAACTTGTCCAGAAAATGGAAGTAATGTAAACATCTGCAAATATAATACATTAATTTTTTTTATTTTATCACATATCCTATACATATATACATAACGCAAAAAGCATACCTGTCGCAAATATATTTTTTGTGTTCCTTTTTACTTAGTTGTGCGCTCACGAGTCGAGACAAATTCTTTATACACGCAAAGTGCCCACGATTAACGTCTCGTGAATCNGAAACGTAAAGCAAGTTTACATGCTTCTCTCTCTTTTGTTCTGTCAGACGTATCGGAAGGATGACAAGTTCGTTCTTCTTCTTTTTTTTCTTCAATTCCATACTGTACACGTTGACAGAGATTTCGTTGAGCCGTTCAAATTTTGATATTTGGTGTACANTCATTGGAAACTCAATGTCCTGAAGATTCAGCACTGTCGTATAGTGGGGATANGATGATATGCGGTGTCCATTGTCTTCGGCTGGATAAACAGCGGCGACCACTGACCATGCAAAGCATGCATTGTTTTCGGATAGCACATTAATCACCGCTCTCTTAAACTTGACTTCTTGTGGCAAATGTAGGTGACATCCTGCGCGCAATGGATTGTATTTGTTCACGTTTACGATTAAATTCAATATACGTGACAAAGCCCACCCACTATCGCGTTCTTGGAATTCATCTAAGGACGCTAACGTAGGTTCAATAACGTATCGCTCGTACCACTCGTCTAAATTAGTTGTACGAAAGAGTTCCGAATTTCTTGGTGTTATTATTTTATTGGCCCATTTATTTCCCGATACAAATTCACCACACATTGAACACTGTATTTATTTTCAAATTATTGTATTTCTCTATGGCATTTTGTATTTTTTCCAGCACTGTGCTTTTTGCGTGTTCGAGAAAATAGCGAGGTTCGATATGATTTTCGTTAATGATAGCACCTGTCATTATTCTGCTTTCAAAAGCGGTGTCTATTTCTCGCCATGTAAGTCCATATCCGGCGCCAATGTATGCAAACTGTCGACGCAGTGAAGTTTTAAAACTTTCGAGTCGCGCAATTCTAGCAACCAGCCATTGTCTGATTCCTACAGACAATCGTGGACTTTGTTCCGATTATGTTCTTCTAATAATTCGAGACATTCTTCACATCGCTGTTCCCACGCAACAAACTCTTCTCGCGAGTTCAAACGAATCGACTGTTCCAATACATTGCGCTCTAATTGCACGATAGTTTCCATTTTGTCACTTTTATAACACTTTGTCTTCGAAAAGANACACACTGATTGATCACTCACTCTATGTTCTGATGAAATACTAATTTTACGAGACGATTTCGCCGATTTTTATAGTGTATTTTTTGCTGATGCTACATTTTTTGTTAATGCTACATTTTTATAAACATAACGCACATCAAAATCTGTGATTAATAAAACTGAAATTTGATACAAAAAGAAATTGCAATGTTTGCAAAACAAAACGTTAAATACGAAATCAAAACCGATAAAAACTGATACTCAACAAAAATGTACTGTTTGCATACGTTATGAGCTATACATACAGCAATTTCATAATTGTTTTTTATCTAATACGCAGTTAGCCATTTTGATGTCATCAGCAATTTTTGATCTTATAAAGTGATTATATTATAAAGTAGGATTATATTACTTTAATACCTGATCACATCGATGACATCTGATATCCACAATGCATACTGTGCGGAAAAAATTGTTCTCTCATATAAAATAAAATTATGTTATTTCGTTATGTAACTATTGCAGAAAAAAGCGTGTTTCTGAGTCATAAATTTTGATGTCATCATCATTTTTTTTTAATATAAAGTGGTGGGGTTAGGTGGTATTTAAGAAGACTCTTACGCGACATCCCATTATTCGATTTTTAACTGTGGTTTAAGAAGGCACAATGTATACCAACAGAAAGTGCAACAGCGAGATAAAGAGTGTACGCAACAAGTAAGTAAACTGTCGCATTACCTGGCTTTGTTTTTTGTTTTTTGACACATACGTCATTCACTTGTTGTTACAGTGTGCAACATGCGTCTTCACCACACCAGCCGACTCGCATTTTGGGAAGACGATATGCGCTAACGTCAACAGGGTACAAACACATTGAAATTGGATTAAGTGTTGGCCCAATTTCTTATGTAGAGATAATTATAGGAGATAATCATGGACATTCAATGCTTCTACCATTTTCTACATGGCAAACAATAATCCAGAAGCAGACAGATATTCAGCAACTACTACAGTCGGCAGATGCATCTGCTACTTTGTGGCTTCGCGATTTAGCGCTAAATATTGTTGTTATTCGCGACGCAAGAATTGTAAAATTTACATTAAACGACAAGTGTTTGTATATGAAACCACTGACCGTAAAATTTTTGTTAACTTTAAATTCATGTATTGAAAACATGTATTATTGGTTGGCAGAACATACTCATGTAGTAAATACAAAGTTTACGCAGTTTGTTCGAGTCCTACGAGAACAAAATATTACTGACGTAAGCAACGCTGCAAAAGCGATATGTCAGAGTGGGGTGTATGACAATAGCGCAATTATAGATTGCAAATTGTTAGCATGCGCTGTAAAAGATATTGTACTCAATGCTTGTCAATAATATCTATAAATTGTGTGTTTAATAAAAGTTTATGAATATTACGTCTTTGGTACATACATCTCGGTAAAAGAAAATGCTACTTTGCAACTTTGCGCGCTGTCACAAAACGCGTGTAAATAGTATGTACAAATTTCTTAATAAAATCTGAATATAAAATTAAAGATTACGTCTTTGTTATTTCTCTCCCAAACTACAAACGTCGCTTGCACCGCGTATTATGTTACGCTATATACCAATTATGCATTTTCTAAATCAGTGACTCCGCATTTTTTTAGAAAGAAAATACAANACTGCACCTTACACTGAATCATACTCGTCTCGCTTCGCACTGCATTCTCATCGTAGAATACAGACGTCAACACATTGTGTGGTTTCTTAAAATATATTGTTTGATTCTATCCATTATATAAAAAGTACATACCTTGGAGTCGCCATATTGTTGTATCGTCATACTGTCATTGGGGCCTGCCGCCATATTGTCGCGTGACGTCACTTTCTGTGACACCACCATATTGCCGCGTGACGTCATCGGAGCTGCTGCCAAAGTGACGTCATTTCTCGCTCCGCCATATTGCCGCGTGACGTCATATCCCGTGACGTCATAGCCACGCCTCTGCGTGACGTCATATCCTCTGACGTCAGAGCCACGCTCCCGAGTGACGTCATAGTGGCGTCATTTCCTGCGTGACGTCACACACCCCCTCCTCTGTGCGATGACGTCATTACCCCCTCCCCGCGTGACGTCATTACCCCTCCCCCTGTGACGTCACGCCCCGCGCCTTCTTCCCTTTCCTGTGTGACGTCACCCCTCCCCCTGTGACGTCATACCCCGGACCCCCCCTCGGAGCTCCTGAATAAGAACCGGCCCTGTTATACTACTAACTCTCTATAGTACTAAGCATTTATGATTATATTTTTACTATGAAATTCAACTTTAATTGAGATTTAACTCTTCTAGACCTTGTTTTACTAACAATCAACTTCTAACTTTGACAACTAATTCATTGCATCAATTCTTCATTAAATCGCCGAATTTTTCGGTCTTGGTAATTGAGACTCGCGTCTTAGGTCTAAGAAACCAACGAGTGAGAATACGTCAGATTGAGAAAATTCGGGTAACTCCGTTGGCATGTCTGCGTTGCCGAACTGTCTCGCTCGACTCGCGCATTCCTGGCTTCCTTCTTTGTGTCAGTGTGCCGGGATAGAATTCATGTTTGCTTGAATGTTGCGTATCACCACTAGTGCCCGATCGTAACCATAGGCTCAGGACGTAACATGAGAATCAGCTGTATTCTCATTTTGAAAACGCAGTATATGTAACAACAGTAAATATCGTTCTCATATTTGTGACATATTTCGTGAGAAAGCTTCAACTTCTTTCGATAAGCTCGTTGTAAGACCAATACGCTTTCAAAGACAACTTCTTTACTTGTGACATCGTAAAAAGAGTTACAGAAAAAGAAACCCATATATTTCACTAATTGAAATGTTTTTCGATTTAGGTTGTTCCTGTTGGACACCGTACGTACTTTTTATTTTATTTGCATATTTATTTATTTATTGTTTCTTTCAACAAATAAGCTGTACCATCTCTTCGGAGACAAATATTTTAAAATTAAAAAGAAATTATATTTAAATCACCTATGATTACCGAATTACTTACCACATCAAAATGATATATGTTTCAAATTGTAAGTCACACACACAGTCCACTAATTACTGTGTAATCACAGTTGACTAATTACTGTAAGTAATTAAAAGCGCTATTGGTGAAAATTCAAACGTATTTTCATAGACTAGTAATTTTTCATGAAATAATGAATCGTAAAATGTTTATTTATGACAAGTAAAAAAATAAAAGACAAAATGTAAAAAATGAGCATGCACATATTATGGAACACCGTTTTCGCACCATGTTCCGGTGGTCCATATTCAATGTCCCCTGTTTAGAACAGATATGTATCTTGCTAAAAAGAATAAATTCGAGAGTCAAAACTTACTTAACTAACTGAACAATCGCTATAAAGTAGTGGTATAACTATAAAATTCTTTTATAAAAATTGTATAAATATCTTATACCGAAAGACAATAATGATGTTTTTTCTTTCCAATGATTATATAAGATTAAGGACGTTCTCCGCATTATTGATTTTCTTTAAATTTGCGATATACATAGTTTATGATCTTATTTATACGTAGCCGTTTTGGATAATAGGGGTAGCAATGTTAAATTCCAAAATATGGAAAACTTATATTTCAATTTTTAACATGGATTTGCTATGCTAAGCCTTTGTGAAGTGGGGTTTTTTAAAATTTCTGACGACAATTTTCTTAGGATTTTTTTAAAAAACAAGTATGTGGTAGTAGAGAGTGTCCTAATTAAAATACGATTTTGAATAATATGGCAAGCAACCCTTTTTTTCAAACTGTAGTTTTTTTTGTTTTTTTTGTTTTGCTGGATTTATGTGCGCTGTGTATTGCAGCTATTTGTTGTGAAATTTCTAGTAATTTCGTCCGGGCCATTGAGCAATTACAAAAGGTACGCGTTATTGCTCATTCGACTCAAATTTATTTAAAAAGGTAACAACCAGCATTTTATTGCAAATAAAATTTGCGTGTTAAGCGTAGTATTAAGTAGGATACAGACGCAGCACGCGACGTCAGCGGCCTACGTGCAGTAGCATTTGGGTCGCTAAATTGCTGACTGGTCGCGATCGATCTCTTTAAAAGATTGATCGCGAGCAACAACAGACAGATCGTGAGTAGCTGTTGACAATACCGTGTGGCTCCGAGTCTATCCGGAGAGTTTACCGCAGTAAAGCAACGGCTAAGTATCAGTAATAGCGTGCGATAGTTGTACAAAAGTTTGAAAGTATTAACTAATAAACTTTGCCAGTTTTGTAAACAAATCTTATTCTTCATCAAGTTCTTCGACTCCCCTGATCTCAACATATTTTTGAACTTCTGCGCAGAGTAAGCGGGTTTTAGCAGTGCTGAATAGCTCAACTTAACTTTGTTACAGCAGTACAAACTTACTCATGAGAAGAGATATTTTAGATTGCTAACCACTGTATTTAGGTTGCTAACCACTGTAGTCGGAAACCGTCCTTAAGGTAAATTATTTTATTAGGAAAGTACAAACTATAAAATAAAAATACTAATTTTTTAACTTAATTGCATGCTCATATTTATACAAGACGTCGTACTATTTATAAAAAATAATTGAAAATAAATCAAAGCAGACAATACTTAGAAACTGAAAAACGAAATAAGTACATGATCTTTTTTTTATATTCATTTCTTATTTAAAATTTTGATTCATAAAAGTTTTGAAATAATAAATGCAACAAATTTTCAAAATGTAAAAAGCGAGCACATTAAATAAATAAAACTTATACATAATAATATTTAAAATCAAAGTAACGAACATACCGTTAACTTTATCTTTAACTTATAACACTTCAGTTTTTATTTAGTATTTGTTTTTGCAATTTCTTAATTTTTTGCTGCAATTTTTTTTTCTTCTGCAAGCTTTTTTGTAAGATTTTTTTCTTAGCAGCTTCTTCTAGCTTCATTTTTTTCTGGAAGATATCTAAATTGTTTTTCTCAAAACCCAATATGCCAAAAGATAGGCACAGTATTCACTCTAGTTGACAGAGCCATTTTATTATCTGACTCCATATATCATCAAAAAAATTTAGTCTTCTGCATCAACACACTTATTGAAAATAACTACTCTATAGATTTCATACTTAAAATAATTAACAAGAGACTGAGAGAGTTGTTTGTCACCAAATTGAACCAACATTCCAACAATAAACAATCTGACAACACAAATACCAAAACCAAACAATATTTTGTGATACCGTAAATTCCTAACGCTGAACGCATGATAAATCCATTGAAATGTCAACAACAACAATAGTATCTCAATTAGATCGTCATATAGAAATTTGAACCAATTAAACAAGTACATCAAAACACACAAAGTATATCAAAACACTATATCCCTACACATAAACACAATAATGTTGTATATAATATAAATTGTAATTTATGCGAGGCTAATTATGTTATGCAAACAAAAAGACAGTTGCAAACTAGAAGAAACATCAATATCACGTAAAAAAGAATAACGTTTTCGTGATCTTAGAACACTGCGCTGAAACAGGACACGATTTTCGATGGAACTCCACACAAATTTTAAATAAAGAACAAAACTATTTTAAACGATTGACAGAAAAATGTTACACATCAAACTAAACAAAAATAGTTTAAATATTAACACAGACACAGAATTGTTAGACAATTCATACATACTAAGTTTAGAGAAAAGTTACTGTGTTTTATACATCTATGTACAGAGGGAGCAATTTCACAGATATTTATACAGGTAGAATACTCGGACCTTTTCAGTACATGACAATGACTCAATAACAATGCATCACATTGTATTATTGTACAGAGGTGGACTGTATTTTCAATCGAGATATGAAATAATAGTTCTTAGGCACATATATTATACAACACTTAGTTGATTTCTCTCTCTTTTGCGTTTCATTTTCAATTTTGCGCACATTTATATAAACTATGTACTAAAAAACTTTTTTTCAAAACGCGCCGCTATACAGGGTCATCAAAAAGTATCGGACCCCCTTAATATCTTTAGTTAGAATGCATTTTGGAGAAAATGTCCAAAAACAAAGTTGTGTGGTTTTAAGCGAGGAGTAAGATGATGACCTTGACTTTGATCTTGACCATGTCCTTTAAAGTCACTTCAAGATCAACCTTATTTGTTTAAATAAAATCCTCCTACATTTTATTGCAAAATACATTAATCAAAAAGTTTCGGAACCCTCTAATATTTTCAGTAAGAATGCATTTTGAAAAAATGTCTAATAGCAAAGTTGTACGGCTTCAAGCGGTTATGCTAGTAGGCTACGGCGGAAAACTGCCCGAAAGTGATCGCGAGAAGTTGCTCGAATGCGTAATGTCCGAAAGTGTTAGCGGGAATCTGCCCAAAAGCGTTGGCAGAGCCGATCTTTATTCTCTCACTCTCGCAGGCACCAATGTACGAGCTCTTGAGAAAACAATACGAATCACTGATTTTAATCTTTGATGCAGTGCTGTCTTCTTCTTAGCAAGCAGCAGTTACCTCGTGGACAAAAACAAACAGCCCCAACAATTTTTTCTGTAACAAAAAAAGCCATTGCGCTTCAATTGATTGTCTCAAACATCTTCATTTTGTTTCCAATAGCCCAAAAATTTTTTGTACCTATTAGGTGCGCAACTAAGTTCCCGCTGTTTGTTAATAGATGGCTCCAGCAGTAAGTGCTGGTCGATTTTGCCATATCCAAAACGTCACGAGCCAAGCTTAGACATATGGTAAACAAACCGCTTTGACACGTTAGTGATGTTGTTTTGGCGTCATATACTTTTGGTTGTGTGAAAATGTCTGATTTTGTACTAAATAATCGTCATTTGCGAGAAGTGTTGATTTTCTTATTTCATTCAAACAAAACGGCGGCTGCAGCGCATCGAGAGCTCCAAAAAATTTACGGAGATGCTGCTCTAAATAACACAACGTGCCGTGATTGGTTCCGTCGATTCAAAGACGGTGATTTCAATGTTAACGACCGTCCGCGTGAAGAAAGGCCAAAAACCTTCAAAGACGCTGAATTGGAGGCATTGCTCGATGAGGATCTATGCCAAACGCAAGAACAGCTTTCTTCAGCATTAGGAGTTACCCGCCAAGCCATTTCCAAGCGATTGCATGCGTTGGGAATAATTCAAAAGCAAGGAACTTGGGTTCCTTATGATTTGAAGCCAAGGGACGTTGAGCGTCGTTTTTTTGTCTGTGAACAACTGCTCCAGCGGCAAAAAAGGAAGGATTTTCTTCATCGCATCGTGACGGGTGATGAAAAATGGATTCATTACAGCAACCCAAAGAAAAGAAAGTCATGGGAATTGCCCGGTCATGCTTCTACGTCGTTTGCTCGGCCAAATATTCACGCTGCGAGGGTTATGCTGTGTATTTGATGGGACCAGGTCGGTGTTATTTATTATGAGCTGTTGAAACCGAACGAAACCATCACTGGGGAACGGTATCGAATTTAATTGATGCAACTGAACCGAGCACTGCGCAAAAAACGGCCACAATACGAGCAGAGGCACAAAAAGTGATTCTACTGCATGACAACGCTCGGCCTCATGTTGCCAAACCCGTTAAAACTTACGTGAAAACGCTCAAATGAGAAGTCCTACCCCACCCGCCATATTCCCCAGATATTGCGCCGCTCGATTATTACTTGTTCCGTTCGATGGCACATAGTCTGGCTGATCAGCATTTCCGCTCATATGAAGACATCAAAAAATGGCTTGATTCGTGGATAGCCTGAAAAGACGAACACTTATACCGTAACGGTATTCGAGCTCTGCCAGAAAGATGGGAAAAAGTTGTAGCTACCGATGGGCAATACTTTGAATGATTCATTTGTAACCATTTTTTCACAATAAAGTTGTATTTAAAAAAAAACAGCGAGAACTTAGTTGCGCACCTAATATTATTAATTGATCTATTAGATTTTCAGTTACTCAGCGAGCTTTTTGCTAGTGCTGTTAGGTTAAAATAAACAAATCAATAGTTGGACCAACACTTAATAATTAGTATTTTCTTCTACTTAATTATTTAGATCAATTTCCTATCACTTATCTATTAATTTTTCTTTGCTCTAATTAAGAATGGCGGAACTTTCTAAACAAGTAAATATGATAGATAATGAATAGCTCCAAGTTCGTTTAAAATAAGGAAATGCTGATATGGCAGTTTGAAGCAAACACTGATGTTGAAGTGTGAAGGTGAGAAATGTTTATTAAAGAATATGTATAATCTGTATAAACGTTTCGATCCTTGATTTGGGTCTTAACAATATAAATTAAAGAGCAATAGATGGACATTCGTTTGTAAAAATGTGTGTCACAAATACACATAAAACTGTCACATCTTTACAGAAGCTATTTAGTAACTCTTGAGTTACTAAACGAGTTACACATCTTTACAAACAAATATCCATCTATTGCTCTTTAATTTATACTAATAAAGATCAAGGGTCAATCAAGGGTCGAAACGTTTATACAGACTACACATATTCTTTAATAAATATTTCTCACCTTCACACTTCAACATCAGTGTTTGCGTCAAACTGCCGTATCAGCATTTCCTTATTTTTTCTGAAAAGAATCAAATATCGCTGTTAATGATGCGAGGATGAGGAGATCAACAAAGAGGGTATAAAAGAGTAATGCGATTATTTAATGAAAATCTTCGGAATGAAAATAATAGGATCTTTAAAAGTACCGTAATCCGTACTATTCAACGTTACGAGGACATTGGTAGCGTTAAACGCCGCTCAAGATTTGGTAGGCGTAAAACAGCAACAAATAATGATAAGGCATTAGATGTTTTACAGTCTTTTGTTGAAAATCCCCATATTTTCATCAATCGCGTTGCACAAGAACACGAAATTGGTCATGCATTTGTCAGTAAAATTTTGAAAGTGAATAAATGGCATACAAACTCCATTTGTGCCAAGAATTGTCTGAAGACGATTTTGATAAACGCAACGAATTTTGTAATCTTATGATAGAGATGATTGTCGACGATCCTCTATTACTAAATAATATTGTTTTCTTTGATGAGGCAACATTTAAACTGACTGGAAATGTAAAGACACAATTGTAGGTACTGGAGTAACGTTAATCCTCACTGGAAAAGAAACAAGCATACCCAAAATCCACAAAAAGGTAACGTATGGGCTGGTATTTTTAATGGTAGACCAGTTGGCTCTTTCTTTATTGAAGACAATTTGACAGCACAGATATACACAGTCATGCTTTGCGAACAAATTGTCCCAGCTATTCGAGACATAGCTGGTGGAAATATAGTGTTACGTCCTAGGCTTACGGTAACGGTCGGACCCTTGAGGAGTGACGCAACCGACACATGACACTTATATGTCAACTCCCGGCGCAGTGACCCAGAGAGATTCGAGCGTCAAGTGCGCGGGTCGAGCGAGATTTCGGTGTCGTAAACAAGCCAACGAGTGTTTCTCGCTATAGCTTGTTCATCGGCGTCCCGCTCGTCGGTTCCTTTTTCGAGTCTTAGATGCGAATCTAAATTACTCG
>NW_018021847.1:0-2017 GCF_002006095.1 Pseudomyrmex gracilis
AGTGTAAGACCTCTTAATTTTTTAACAAGATCAAAACTGTTGCTAACAAAACTGTTCGAAACAGGTATACTTTTTTGAATCAATTTATTTAAAAAATCAGCAAAGTGATGCAACGGACTATTAATCGTAGAAACAATTAATCTAAAAGGGTTATTTTTTAATGAATTTTTGGTATCCCGTAAGCTCGAGGTAATAAGCCATCGCTTGACTTGATGGATTTATAAGAAAGATCAGAAATAAATTCTTTCTGTACCCAATTTCTTAACAATTTATTAACACTATCTTCAATGTTTTTAATAGGATTTCTATTAACCAAAAAATACGTCGTAACATCACTAAACATTTCATTAATTTTTTCCAAATAAGAAGGCCGATNAACAGCAACAGTCACATTGCCTTTTTTTTTGTATTTTATTACAATGTATCTTGTGCGCTAATTATCTATTACATGCATTAGATGTTTATCACACTGAAGAAGGTACAAACTGGAGGACCGAAACGTATGTGTTTTTTTTGGAATAAAGACTTATATTTATACACGCACATCCTGTATTTACTGCTCGTATCGGCCTTTTAATTATTCTTATATTATTTATAATGTGTTATTTAACTTTTTTGCAAATATAAACATTTTCTTCTTTTTATTTACAAGATACACTCACATAATTTTGAGGAAAAGTTTTCCGCTTTACAAGTATTGTCATCATTGCGATTCTTCAATAGATAAGCAAATTGCTAAGGATAGAATAGCAAAAATAATTGGATCAATGCTAATAGATAAAAATATAATTATAAGGAACAGTTCTGCCAGTACTTTGAAGGATATTGCTGAAAATGGTGAAGAAGAAGCATGCAGTGATCAAAGATGATATGACTCCATTAATTACATTATTCAATAAGGTATAAAATACTGATAATAGTACATATAGTAATGTATATGTGCATGTGTCTTGTGATAATGCTAAAGATCACATTGCAATGATGTGATCTTTGTTTGTCACAGTGTATACATGTTATACTTGTGTTACAACTTAAAATAATACAATGAATTCAAGTAAAGTTTTTTTTTTAGAGGCTGGTAGTTTATTGTGGGTAGTTTATGTGCAAATAATGAGAATGAACTTATAATCTATATATATTTTTGTTGCAGAGAAAAAGAAAATACAAACTGAACTATCAGAAGATGAAGATTCTGCAGATGATAATAAAGGCCTATAAGAAAATAAGCGTAAGTACCACAACACATACTTATACATCTCTCTCTCTCTTTCTCTCTCTCTCTCTTTCTCTTTCTTTTTCATATATATTTTTTTTCAGGGAAAAGAGGAACAAGAGGCGGAAAAAATTAGACTTGACACTCACTGATATGAATGTTTCTGAAGTGTTGTCTAAAAACTGCTGTGGCTGATTTATTAAACAATATCTTCCCGCATGTAAACAATATTTTGCATAATAAACTGAAACAAATACAAGAAAGTATATAAAAATATATTAGAGGCACAAGAACAAGCTTTACAAATCATAGCAAACTTGTGCTTTGAAGAAGAGAATAATTTATTTTAATTATTCTGATATTGATGATTATAAAACGAAGGCAAAAATATTCAGACGATGATTCTACAAACTACAAGAAACCGTCGACACTTGCAGTAGAACTAGTTGAAGTTATGGTTGATAAAGTCTGGTGCAAGGCTGAATTCATGGTGGACGATGATAGTCAAGAATTATTGGATCAAACTGTTTTTAATAATAAAATTCAGTATATTATGTTTAAATATTAGAGACGTTATTACTTTATATAAGTATATATTTTTTTTCTTTGCATTTTCAATATCTGACTCATTATTCATGTCTATTCTGCGTTCAGGNAATGTTTCAAAATAACAGATATATTCAGACTAGAGGAAAACAATGCTGAAATTTTTGAAGCAGCTTCTGCAGCTATGCGAGCTATCCTGCAACGATTGGTTGAGATACAGACGGATGTCCTTCAATTAACATACAAAGATGTTGAACC
>NW_018021847.1:2952-4318 GCF_002006095.1 Pseudomyrmex gracilis
TATACTTACTATATATATAAATGTTTTTTTGCAGAACAAATAGACTAAATGAAGAGAAGAGTGACGAGTGGCAATAGCAAATAGCAAAAGATATACCTGAATTACAAGAAATTAAACACATTACAGCGACCGTAGCAACGAAAACCACGGCCGCGGCCGCGACCACGATTTTGAATCCATGTCAATCGTTTTTTTCCGCCTCTTGTTCCTCTTTTTCCTAAAAAAAAATATATATATGAAAAAGAAAGAGAGAGAGACAGAAAGAGAGAGATGTATAAGTATGTGTTGTGGTACTTACGCTTATTTTCTTGTAGGCCTTTATTATTATCTGGAGAATCTTCTTTCTTTTTCTCTGCAACAAAAATATATATAGATTATATAAAAAAAAGAACACATATATATGTAAATAATTGTTATTACATACGCTTTTCTGCAAACTTGTCAGTGCTATCTTCACTTAGTCTTTTTTCTGCAATAAATATATTATATATATACAAAATAAACAGAGAAAGAGAGAGATAAATATAAACAATGTATATGATTTGTTGGTACTTACGTTTTTGTGAAGAACTGGCTTGTGAGGTGGTTGGTTCTATTGTTTCTTTTCTCTCTTTTTCCAGTTGTGAATATTTCATTTGCAACGTTTTTAACTGTTCCATTAGTTTACGATTTTCAAGTTTAAGATTTTTGTCCAAATTCATTTCTTGTATCTGTTCCTCGAAGTCGGCCTCGAATTCCTCGATATCCATTTCCTTACTCATTTCTGAAAATCAAAAAGTTTACAATTTACAATAAATAATATTGTTAATAACAATTTAATGTAATAATATACTTATTTTTTTATATACTTACTTATTTGTAATTGTAGACCGTTGTGGTGATACTGTGACAGTTCCCGCGTGTTCGTTTGTTTCTTTGCATAGTAGCGCTCGTTGATTNGTTATTTAATATAAGATCAATCTGATTGGTTGGTTACCTAGGGGAAATCACTCTGTGTTGTAGGTAGTCTATAAGACATAAATAATGATGAACATGGCTGCGTTCCAAGTTACGCATATGCGCGCATTTATCTGTTCTGTGCTTCGGCCTTAACTCGGAATGCAGTCCATGTTCCACAATTGANTGTCNAATCTTNAAAAAGTGACTTTATATGTTATGTATATAGTAATANATGACATTTCTTTATTAAGTGGTATCGCATTGTTCTNGTANGTTTTTTTTATATTTTACNTTAAATAACTTTGTAGTGTGCATNAATAAACAAANTTATTATCTTTCCACAGGTAGTACACGCAGTGAGAGTGCAGTGAGAGTGCTATTTACTTTATATTGTGCATTTTTCTTGCTTACGTGGTTAGTATTTTTT
>NW_018021847.1:6088-7553 GCF_002006095.1 Pseudomyrmex gracilis
CTGTTACTTTGTGTTTACTGGGTTCTCATCATGAATAAATATTAATTTAATATTTTAAAAAATATTAGTGTACTTTTTATAGAGTTGAGACAAGGAAGAAAACAAGATAGAAAAAAGATAAAACAAAAGCTTTAGGTATGTCTGTGTTATTTTAATATACTTAATATATATATCATACATATCATCAATCAACATTTATACTTTAAAATTTAATTTTTTTGTTGCAGATAACAGTATAAAAAAATATAAATATAGGCTGCGCTATAAAGATAATTGTATACAAGGCTGTATACAAGGCTGCGCCTACAGAGACTGGCTGCATTGAGTGCTTAGCGCAAATAAAAACAGGCTGCTTCAGCGCCTATATCAACAGGCTGCTTCAGTGCCTATAAGAAGAAGCTGCTTCAGCGCCTATAAGAACAGGCTGCTACAACGCCTATAATAACAGGTTGCTTCTGCGCCTATAAGAACAGGCTGCTTCAGCGCCTATAAGAACAGGCTGCTTCTGCGCCTATAAAAACAGGCTGCTTCAGCGCCTATAAGAACAGGCTGCTTCAGCGCCTATAAGAACAAGCTGCTTCAGCGCCTATAAGAACAAGCTGCTTCTGCGCCTATAAGAACAGGCTGCTTCTGCGCCTATAAGAACAAGCTGCTTCTGCGCCTATAAAAATAAGCTGCTCTGCGCCAAAAAAACTGGCTGTTTTGCACTAATATTATAAAATTTTTTCAAAAAATGGCTAAAACACAAATAATTTTACAGAAAAGAGAAAAAGACATAATTGTTCAGAACGGTTGGTTGACAGACGTACATATGGATCATTTTAACTGCCTTATACAAAACTGGTCAAAAAATCTGTACAAACCTGTTGATAGCTATAAATTGTACGTTCCCGATAGAATAGAATCTATACCGACATATAGTAAGCATATACAGATCTTGTTTAGTTCTTCAGATCCAGATATGCGTACTAGACATTGGGCATGCAGTTATTACGACACAAGAAACATATTTATTTACGATTCATTGAATAAAAAAGAATTACACGAAAATCATAAAACGTTTTTAGAAAAATTATTTCCAGATTATGATTTCAATTCTGTCAAATTTCCTACAGTGCAACAGCAACCGAACAGAAATGATTGTGGTGTTTTCGCAATAGCTTTTGCGATCTCCAGATTACATAACATTCCGCCTGAAAATGTTAAATATGATCATAGCTTAATGCGTTTACATTTACTTAAAATATTCAAAACAAATAAAATTGAGCATTTCTCTCAAGACGCGCGCTATGGAGTTCTGGAAGTATTACCATTACCAATAGTGATACAAAGAGAATTTGTAGCAATTTGTAAGCGTATATTACGTAAAATTAATAACCAACGTAAAACTAATAAAAACCAACATGAGAATCAACAGTGTATAGTAAAAAATATGATTTTACAGCAAAATAAAAAAGATATGATT
>NW_018021847.1:7927-23892 GCF_002006095.1 Pseudomyrmex gracilis
AATAAAAAAGAATTGCACGAAAATCATAAAACGTTTTTGAAAAAATTATTTCCAGATTATGATTTCAATTCTGTCAAATTTCCTACAGTGCAACAGCAACCGAACGGAAATGATTGTGGTGTTGTCGCAATAGCTTTTGCGATCTCCAGATTACATAACATTCCGCCTGAAAATGTTAAATATGATCATAGCTTAATGCGTTTACATTTACTTAAAATATTCGAAACAAATAAAATTGACCATTTCCCTCAAGACGCGCGCTATCGAGTTCACAAAATAGTGCCATTAGCAACTGTGATAAAAAAAGAAAATAATGCGACTCGTATGCGTATATCACGTAAACTTGGAAAAGAAAAACAGAAAGTGAATCAAATGATACTGTCTTTTAATGTACAAAATAAACAAATATCAAGTAATATTCTTCCTATGTGCGGAAATAATTTGGTCTATACCAATAATGTTGATTGTTACATTAGTGTTACTAATTGCGACAATAGCGACAATGGCGGTAAGGTCGATAACNATGTGAAGTACAGCATTGTATGGAAAGAAACAAAAAGTACTGATTGTACACAGCAAGTTTCACATAATACAAATAATTTTCAAAAAAACGTAAGTAATAATAATAATAATTTTATCAATACTTACAATTGCAAATTAGAAAATTTGCTCTAAGAAGCGTATGAAATACACAGATTTAGAGTACAAAGAAAAGAAAAACACTAAAAAACGCAAGCGATATGAAGAAGACATAGAAAATAATCGTATCGAAAAGCGTCGACGATATGAACAAAATCTACAATCTACTTGTGTTTTAGAAAACCGGAGTAAAATAAATTTAGAATACAAAGAAAAAAAATTATTTCTAAGAAAAAATGACAAAATAGCTAAAAAAATTATTATAAAATATAATAAAATCCGTAAATCGAATAATTTTATAAAGATTTCTGGTTCAAAAGAAACTTTTATTACAAATATTTTAGAAAAGCTCAAAATTAAAGGAAAAGTCGAGAAAAGAATGGAAGCAGAAAAAATCGTATGTTGGTGTATTGTTGTTAGAAACAGTNACATTCGTGGTATTTCTAAAATATTATCTTTGCTTAGAAAAAAGTCAGAAATATGTTTGACTGTTGTTGCGGAATGTACTACAATTGATGAAAAATTGCATGCATTATGTGGAATATCCAGACACACAGCTTCGTCTNAAAATTATTTTCTTGATTCTACTTATCATCATAAACATTTAGCAGAATCTTTGATGACGAATATAGAAGGACAACTTGTAAATGTGTTGTCCTTAATACACGGACAAGCAAAAATGTCGTGGTTGTGCGATAATTCATGCAAAACTGACGATCCATTTGTGATTAGTTGTTATGAAAAACTTCTTCAAATAATATATATATGTACTTTAAAGAACGTACCGAAATTGATGCAAACTATTTTTAATTGTACTGTAAAAACTTCAGAAAAAAAATTAGGTCATGCGCACAGTTGCTATATTACTTCAAGTCTTTGTAAAGCAATGTGTATTCCACTTCAATTATTGTCACCTCATTTTCCAAATGTGCGAAATATGAGACGTTTGATTTATCAACTAAAAAATGTTTATCAAAAGCTTGTAAAACTAGACAGAGCTTTAACTTGTGCTGATGTAGATACATTAAAAAACATTGTTACTTTGGCACAGGAAAAAGCAGATATATACAAACAGCAGCAATTTAATACTGTTTTGAGTGACGAAGACATCATTGATAAATATCAAAATGCATTTGAAGCCTTGACTAAACGCTGTATGGATATACCACGATACGTTTGTGTATCATGTGAAAGACTTTGTTACAAAAGAAATATTTCTGAAATAAATACTGTTCAAAAATGTATAGACATTCCAAGTTGGAAGCATTTGATGGATTATGTAAAAGAAAAGAAAATTGATCCGCAATATATACTATATGTGATTATTGTGTTCGAAAATTTCGCAATGGTGTCATGCCTGCGTATTGTATTTTAAATACTCTTTTGGTAGACGACGTACCTGAAGTAATAACGTCTCTTAATTCATTTGAAACCATACTTGTACAAAAAGCAAAAGCATTTCAGACTGTTGTTAAAATGGGAGTTGTTATGAACAAACACATGGCACAACGGCAAATGATACAAAAAGTCAAAGGTAGAACGTTTCATTTACCACTTCCATTACAAGAGACTTTAAATAAAATATGTTCTAATACTGATCCAATTAACATAAACCATGAATTGTATATTTTAGTAAAAAGTATACTCACAAAATCGAAAATTGTGTGGGAAGAAATGGTGAATGTTAAAAAAGTATTTGCCGCATTAACGTGGTTAAAACAAAATAATTCTTTATATTCTGAAAGTATTTTGCCAAATACTCATAAAGAACTGTGTTTAAACAAAGTAAACCTTGAATTACAATTGCAAGAAACAGAACCTGAAATAGAAACCACATTTGACGAAAACGAATTATTAAAACAATCAACATCTAAAATAAAAAACACATAAAATAATGTACACGATAAAATACCAGAACATCGTTATGCACTGTTAACACAAGTTACAAATGAAAATGATAATTATTACGAGCAATACACTATTTATCTTTTATATGAAAAAAAAGAAAATAAAAGTACAACAGCTTTCTTTCGAATGTTAAAAGTTTATGATTTACCGTTAGATAATCGTGAGAAATTATTGGATTTAATGTGTTTNCCAGATTAATTTCCTTCTGGTAAAAACGGACAACATGAAGCTAGAACAGTAAAACTTCATGACCATGAATTTATTAAATGTCGTTTGATGTCTAAACATTCACAGTACAGATTGAATCAACAATATTTATTTTATTTATTAAACAATGCAAGTATTCGTCAATTAAGTCGTGGAATTTATCACAAAATGAATGTAACAAACTTGCGATGTCGTTACACTGCTGCAGAATATTTAGAAGCAATATCAAAAGAACTGTTAGAATCTGACTTGAGTACACTATTTTTTACACTAAGAAATACGGACCAATATTGGAGAAGACCAAGAAGTGATTTAAAGTGCATGACGCAACATTATGGATCTGCAACGTGGTTTTTAACGTTAAGTCCGAGTGATTGGTTACGGGATGATTTAGGAGATTATATACGTGAAGTAAATGGATGGCATAATTCTTTGTTAAGTACTAGCGTACTTGTTGCAAAAGATCCTGTCTCAACATCGAGATTTCTTGATAATAAATTTAAAGCAATGCTTGACTTTATATGTTCTAAAGATCATCCGATCGGAAAAGTAACTCATTATTTCTGGCNACGAGAATATCAAGGTAGAGGTATACAACATTTCCACTTCTTCATTTGGATTAAAAATGCACCATTTATAGAAGAATCTTGTACTCAAGAAGTTTCTAACTTTATTTTATGACATATAAGCTGCAAAATGCCAAATAAAGATATTTCACCGTTATTATATACACGTGTTAATACACATCAGACGCATACACATACTGATTACTGTTTGCGTTCTAAGAAGGTAGAACGTAAAGTTGTCGGTTTGGATTTCCTCGTCCGTTACTGAAGCATTGACAATAAGAGATGTCGCAAGTTCAATAGCAGGTAGAAAGCAATTAAAACATAGAAGTAGGCTTTATGATCTTCCTCGTAGACAAAATGAAACTGATATAAATGATTATAATCCTGTTCTTCTTATTGCTTGGGAAGAAAATATGGATATACAATTTATTGGTGAGTAATCAACATAACTTATACATGGTACGTTACTAAGTATATATATAAAGCGGGAAAATGTGAATTGTCCGATTGCATTACCAATAGTAAGAATAACGAAAACAAATCGCTGGGAAGTTATCTTTGGAATATTGCTTTGCGATTTACGCACAACAGAGAATGCGGAGCTCTCGAAGCTGCTGATACATTATTAGGTATACCTTTTTACGGAAGTGATCGAAATACGACTATTAGATGGCTAGATGTTAACTAAATTAGATATAGAAAATTAAAGACTCGCAAAAAGATTGAAAATCTTGATAAAGAATCTACGGCCATATTTTGTCTATTTTTGATAGATATTTATTATCCAATAAGACCGAAATAATTAGAAAATGTGTTTCTTTATGAATTTGCAAAGTGGTATGATATCACGAAGAGTAAACCGAAAAGGAAGTATGTCATATATTACACACTAGGTAAAGATCTATATCTTAAAGAACGCAAGCGGAAATATCTTAGTAATCATTATAAATACGATGTAAATACACAACCGGAGAATTATTTCTTTTCATTTTTACTCATGTTTCAACCATGGCGAAAATTAGAAGATTTTAGAAACGGATGTGATAATTATATGGAATCATTTCACAAAATAAAATTACGTCTTCTAAGAGCATTACAATATCATAAAAAAATAGAGGAATTGCAAAAAGCGTATGAAACTGCACAACAGTTGGTTCAGGTATATCTAGACGACGAATTGAACAAACAGAATATATCGCAAGATGATCCAGAAATTCCAATAGGTATTCAAAATATAGAAGCTGGTGAAGCAATGCAAGATTTCAAAGATCTTGGTGAGAAAAGAGATAAAGATGTCGATGTATGTTATATGATAGCAAAATTAAATCTAGATCAAAAACGTGTGTTTGATGAAGTCGTTACAACTGTAACATCGGATAAATCACCATTACGATTATACGTTAGCGGAGAAGGTGGTACAGGAAAAAGTCTCTTAATTAAAACTCTTAAATGCTGGATAAAACAAAATCTTAAAAAAGATACTGCTATAGCAGCTCCTACTGGTATTGCAGCGTTTAACGTAGACGGTTTGACAGTTCATAGACTACTTCAATTGCCTGTTGAACACGGTTTTATTCCTAAATATAAACAATTATTTGATCATGTGTTAAAAGTTTTACGAGCAGATCTCGAAGATGTTATTCTGGTTATAATTGATGAAGTGTCAATGATATCTAATTTGACTTTAATGTACATACATCTTCGATTGTCTCAAATATTTGACACTATTGATTTTGATGACGGTTGGTTCGGTGGAAAACATATTCTTCTATGTGGAGATTTGCTTCATTTACCTCCAGTAAACGATGATCTTGTTTTTGTGAGCTTAACAAAGGAAAATTTGATAAATATCTCAGAGGCCACTAACTTATGGACTACATTGTTTGACTACGATGAATTAACAATCAATATGCGGCAACAAGGAGATGAAACTTATCGTGAGTTACTATCAAGAATTCGTATTGGATTAGTGAGTCAGTCTGATTGTAAAATCCTTCAAACTAAAATACTATCCTTTAAAGGTGTATCTATGGAATGTAGATTGAACGAATTATGTAATTTTATTAATGAGTTGCCGTCGGATACCGTATGTTTATTGCCTACTTGTCACATGTGTGACGTTCTTAATGCGGCAATGCTAAATCGAATTACTTCTGAAGAAATAGTATTAATTGCAGAAGATAAAATAACTTGTAATCGCTATGTATTAAAGAAAATTGTAAAAACATTGTCAAATCATGAAGATGATAATTCAAGAACAGCTGGACTTTCGAAAAAAAGTATAATTAAAATTGGGGCAAAAGTTATGATAAGACGTAACATCGATGCTAGCAAAGGCCTTGTAAACGGTACAATAGGTAAAGTGATTTCCGTTGTTAAAGATGTATGGAATAATAATATAGAAAAAATAAATCTTCTTTTGCCGTCAGGTAAAGAATTTTTAATTGAGAGAGTATGTGTCAAATTTCCCATCATGGAGAGAATATATGTTACTANAAAACAATTTCCATTGTGTCTGAGTTATGGAATCACTATCCACAAAAGCCAAGGATTAAGTTTGCAGAATGCTATTATGGATGTAGGTAATTCTGTATTCAGTTGTGGTCAAATTTATGTTGCATTGTCTGGAGTAACGTCTTTAGAAGGACTGTATTTAATTAATTATGATCCTTCATCTGTAAAAGCTAGTTAAGAAGCTATTATTGAGTACAATAAGGTAAAAAAATTACATAAACCTAAAGCACAAAGGATTAGTGTCTCAAAACAAAAACTTCGTAAGGTTAAAGATAATAATTCATGGACTGCATCAAAAGTAATAGCTTCTGTACAAGAACCACAAGAACCGTATCAAAATGTTCAGAAAAGTACTGGTTGGATTATTCGTGGTTTCCAGAACACAGATAAAGTTTCATCTTCTGCAAATGCAATATTGCAATGTCTTTTGCACTTAAGTATCATTAGAAAACAAATATTTACTTCTGATAAAAAAAAATTTTTATTTGTATTAATGCATCAATATGAAAATGGAATGCCTAACTTAAATACATATAGAATACGACAATATCTAGGAGATAACTTTTCAAATAATGTAAAGCGTGATGCATCTGAATTTCTTTTGACTCTTTGCACAAAATTTGATTTTATAAAAAATGTAGTCGAGCATGAAGTGACTTCCACTACACGATGCAAAAATTGTGAATATACAAATACAGTTATATCAAATAATACTTTAATCTCAATTCCTTCATTAATTTGAAGAAAAAGAGTTATGATCGTAACGATTTATTAAGTGTTAACTTTTCTCATTAGTGTGAATCCATTAACGAATTATGTAACACTTGTAAAAAGATTGATAAGATATTTAAAAGAGAATTAACAATGACAAAAGAAATACTTATCATNCATTTTCTATTATTTTCAAAAGATGGTAAAGTAATACCAGCAAACAAACTAAATATACGTGCTGTACCAACAACTAAAGTGTCAATAAGTGGACAGCTATATAAAGTAATGAATGCCATATTTAATAATGGACTGTGTATTGAACACAATTATTATACAAGTATGTGTAGAGAAGGAAAATCTAGCTGGCTTGGAATTGATGATATGCAAATTAGAAAACACCATTGGCCAAAAAATGCTACAAATGTTTATATTCTTTTCTTGGGAAAAATAAATAAATAAATATGTTACTATTGTTGAGAAAAGAAAAAACAGAATAAAGAAATAATGGAAAATAAAGAATTAAAAGAGAAAAAAAATAGTGCATCATCTATCTCACACGCACGCATATATAACCGAGTATACTTATGTATACGTTAGACATTTATTTTAGTTTACTATTCTCGAAAAAGGTACCTTGTCAAAAAAAAGTAAAAACAGGCGCCAAGTACACGCACAACACGTATTGTATATTTAAATTAATGATTACAAATTGATTTAAATAATTTTAGTTATACATAAAAAATTTAATTTATTCTAAAATTATTACTGCCATTCATTATTTGTACAAGACTTAGTTAAACAAAAACAATTTATTGTAGTTTATTACATTACAAAAGAAGTGATATCAAAAAGTAGTGCTAAGTAAACTTTTGTACGTTATTTTTTACATACTACAAAAACTTCTTTCTCTATAAAACTTGGTTTACAAAATAGAAAATGTGTGATATTTTGCAGAACTTACCTTTTCAAAAAAAGGTAAAAAAGGCGCCAAGTACACGCACACCACGTATTGTCTTTATAAATTGACTTACAGTAAAAATCTTAACTCTCAAACTTCTTTTCATTATTTATACAAGTTTTAGTTTACCAAACCTGATTTATAAAACAG
The DNA here is from genome assembly GCF_002006095.1 of Pseudomyrmex gracilis. Lineage (NCBI taxonomy): Eukaryota > Metazoa > Arthropoda > Insecta > Hymenoptera > Formicidae > Pseudomyrmex > Pseudomyrmex gracilis. Next base: position 15,584 of record NW_018021847.1, read on the forward strand.
TGATATCAAAAAGTAGCATTAAGTAAACTGTTATATGTACATTACTACATTATTGNGAAACAATATAAAACAATAGGAAATATGAAATAATTTTACCATATACTACAAAAACTTCATTCTCTACAAAAAATATTTACAAAAAAGATGATATCAAAAAATAGCACCAAATAAACTTTTGTATGCGTTATTACATTATTGGAAAACAATAATAAACTTATGTAGAATTTATAGATCATGTTTTATATTTAAAGTACAATACTCCGTGTTATGAATCTCACTATGCCTGAAACGTCAAAACTTAATGTGAAACTGTACAAAATCTTACTTCACATTCTAAGCAATCAGGATAAACTTCGTCTGTCGTGAAAATTCAAAATCTATAAGAAGTTGTGATTTTTATTCCAAAACACCCTATGGTACATAGCTATCTACTTCGAAACGTTTCTATCACGGAAAACAGTTTTGTACAGCAAAGAAAGAATTTGTTGGGTCTACATTTTTTTTACATTAACAAAACGATTTGTTGATGTAAAAAAAAGAAACTAACAAATAGATTCAGCAAAACTTTATTTTTTGTGATTATTTATGTTAGAGAAATATGTTAGAGAAACTAACAAGTAGATTCAGCAAAACTTTATTTTCCGTGATTATTTAAATAACTATGTACTTTGATAAGTTTTCATCACGGCAAACATGTTGAGAGAAAGAATTTTCTGGGCCTAATAAATTTTTGTTACATTAACAAACAATTTTTTAGTTAAACTAACAAGTAGACTCAGCAAAACTATTTTTTGTGAAAAACAAAAAAAAAGAAAAAGTTTTTTTAAAATAAAAAATATTTAATGCAAAAAAACTTGGCGCGGCTGCACCAAAAATTTATCTACAGATAGACATGTCTTACGTGTGCGTGCAAGCTATTTCCAAACTGCAGATAGACATGTCCTGTGTACGCGCGAGCTATTTACAGCTATTTACAATTANTTTTCATATATTTCACATACNTATTTTCGAATCGTTCAAAACTTTCACATACGTATCTTTGAATATCACAAATATCACAAATAAGCCAATCAGCGTCTTAGGAAAAGTATAAATATTTTTTTTCGATGTCACTGTTATACACTTTAAGTCAGTACAAATGACGTTAATTATTATTAATAGTAATTAATTTCGAGAATTACAAACTGTGGTTTAAAATTAGTGCATTTGTAGTTTGAAAGTACAACATTTGTGGTTTAAAAAAAAAGTGTTTCAAACAAAAACAACTGAGTTATTAATTATTACATTATTACATCAGACTGCCGTGCATATAAAACTCTCACTTCATTATATTTGAGGTGCAGCCGCGCCAAGTTTTTTTGCATTAAATATTTTTTATTTAGAAAAAACTTTTTCTTTTTTTTTTGTTTTTCACAGAAACTAGTTTTGCTGAGTCTACTTGTTAGTTTAACTAAAAAAGTGTTTGTTAATGGAACAAAAATTTATCAGGCTCAGAAAATTCTTTCTCTCAACATGTTTGCCGTGATGAAAACTTATCAAAGTACATAGTTATTTAAATAATCACGGAAAATAAAGTTTTGCTGAATCAACTTGTTAGTTTCTCTAACATATTTCTCTAACATAAATAATCACGGAAAATAAAGTTTCGCTGAATCTACTTGTTAGTTTCTGTTTTTCACATCAACAAATTGTTTTGTTGATGTAAAAAAAACATAGACCCACCAAATTCTTTCTTTGCTGTACACAACTGTTTTCCGTGATAGAAACGTTTCGAAGTAGATAGCTATGCACAATAGGGTGTTTTGGAATAAGAATCACAACTTCTTTTGGATTTCGAGTTTTCACGACAGACGAAGTTTATCCAGATTGCTTAGAATGTAAAGTAAGATTTTGTACAGTTTCACATTAAGTTTTGACGTTTCAGGCATAGTGAGATTCATAACACGGAGTATTGTACTTTGAATATAAAACGTGATTGATAATATTTACATAGGTTTATTATTGTTTTCCAATAATGTAATAACGTATACAAAAGTTTACTTGGTGCTATTTTTTGATATCATCTTTTTTGTAAATGTTTTTTGTAGAAAAAGAATTTTTTGTTGTATATGGTAAAATTATTTTATTTTTCCTATTGTTTTATATTGTTTCCCAATAATGTAGTAATGTACATATAACAGTTTACTTAATGCTACTTTTTGATATCACTGTTTTATAAATCAGGTTTGGTAAACTAAAACTTGTATAAATAATGAAAAGCAGTTTGAGAGTTAAGATTTTTACTGTAAGTCAATTTATAAATACAATACGTGTTGTGCGTGTACTTGGCGCCTTTTTTACCTTTTTTTTGAAAAGGTAAGGTTTTCAAGATATCACACTTTTTTTATTTTGTAAAACAAGTTTTAAAGAGAAGGATAAAGAATCTACAGACATAGTTTGTCCGTCATTGATAAATACTTATTATCCAATAAGACCGAAAGAATTAAAAGATGTGTCTTTTTATGAATTTGCAGAATGGTATGATATCACGAAGATTAAACCAAAAAGTAAGTATGTCGTATATTACAAAATAGATAATGGTCTATATATTAAAGGACGGAAACGTGAATATCTTATTAATCATTATAAATACGATGTGAATACACAACCAGATACTTATTTCTTTTCATTATTACTCATGTTTAAACCATGGCGAACATTAGAAGATCTTAGAAACGGATGTGATAATTATACAGAATCATTTCACAAAATAAAATTACATCTTCTAGAAGCATTACAATATGATGAAAAAATAGAAGAATTGCAAAAAGCGTTTGAAACTGCAAAACAGTTGGTTCAGAAATATCTAGACGACGACTTAAACAAACAGAATATTTGGCAAGATGTTCCAGAAAATCCAATAGGTATTCAAAATATAGAAGCTGGTGAAGCAATGCAAGATTTCAAAGATCTTGGTGAGAAAATAGATAAAGATGTTGATGTATGTGATATGATAGCAAAATTAAATCTAGATCAAAAACGTGTGTTTGATACAGTCATTACAACTTTACAATCTGATAAATCACCATTACGATTATACGTTAGCGGAGANGGTGGTACAGGAAAAAGTTTCTTAATTACAACTATTAAATGCTGGATAAAACAAAATCTTAAGAAAAATACTGCTATAGCAGCTCCTACTGGTATTGCAGCGTTTAACGTAGACGGTTTGACAGTTCATAGACTACTTCAATTGCCTGTTGAACACGGTTTTATTCCTAAATAGAAACAATTATCTGATCATGTATTAAAAGTTTTACGAGCAGATCTCGAAGATGTTATTCTGATTATAATTGATGAAGTGTCTATGATATCTAATTTGACTTTTGTTGAGATCGGGAAGATAAAGGACTTGGTGATGAATAAGATTCTTTTATAAAAAACTGGCGTAGTTTATTACTACCAAGTTTACAAATTACTGTACAATTACGCACGCTTATATTGACACTTAGCCGTTGCTATACTGCAAAAAACTCTCCGGATGGACTTAGAGCCACACAGTATTCAACAGCTACTCACGATCTGTCTGTGTTGCTCGCGATCGATCTTTTAAAGGAATCGATCGCGATCACGCAGCAGTTTAGCGACCTAATTACTACTGCACGTAGGCCGCTGACGTTGTGTGCTGTGTCTGTACCGTACTTAACATTACGATTAACATGCAGATTTCATTTACAAAGAAATGCTGCTTGTTACCCTTTTGAAACAAAACCGGGTCGATTGAGCAATGATGCGTTCTTACCGCAATTGCTCAATGACCCGAACGAAACTACAACTAAATTTCACAACATTTCCCCCCTTCTTGAAAGAAGGAAAATGTACCGCTATTTTCCGCTTACTACACTAAAATTCGGGTACTGCGTGCCCGATCTGTCTAGTACTTGGCTTCAGATCTCGAAGACTGAACATTTCTTTTCTCGCGTGGAATTTTCTCCTATGCAGCCAAAAACACAAACTCGCGATTATTACAATAATCAAGGTTACGCCNACCGAAGTCGGGATAATAAAGTGCGGCTGCTTATAAAATGTGTAATCTACAAGATCACTTTTTTTCGCAAGTCGTGTCAACTGCTCTTCTAATGATCGCAACTGCACCGAGTTCCGCGTTACACTTTCGAGTTCCAAGCCGTTATTATTTACATGTTCCCTTTTTCTCGGTGCCGTGATATTAAAACACGGTAAGAACGTATTTATTCCCACGCCCTTAACTACTTGATTAGTTCGTACTATGATACTCGCTGTGGTCAGCTCGCATTGCTCTGGCAGCTCTATTTCTCCGACTCCGGATATGACTTCCATTCTTTCCGACTTATTTTCGCACGTAACCCGCAAAGTTTCCTCTTTCAAGTTTGAGAATAACCATACGCGCGCCTTTGTCAATCGTACCCATATAGTTTGATTAGAAACCATGTGGTCGATTTCACAGTCTTCGTATTTACCATCCTCGTTTACAAACATTTGTAACTCGCAGGGCGCTCCTTGCGAGAACCGATACATCGAATCCACGTTTTTACACACAAAACGGTCTTGAACGCTTATACAACTACTCCACTGGGTTTCACTAAGTATAGAGTACGTTTGACGGTTTGTGTCTATTGCTACTATTGGATGCTTGACTTGTATTGCCGTGAATACGTTGTCCCGTTTATGTACCGGTAAGAGCATTACCCTATACACGTTGTAACTACCGGGACTGATTAATGGAAACTTAACAACTGTAAATATATTTGAGTCTTTGCAGTAGACACTAACCGTGACAAACCTTTTAATTTCTAACCAGNTTTCTAGAGTCACAGCAAAAGGAAAACGCAGGTCCCGCATGAACTGATTGTTTGCTTCCTTCAGGCTATGTATAATTTGTTCTAGTGGCACCACTTCTACCTTTGCAAATTTAGTGTGCACATCGATAACGTACTCAATTATTCCCTCGGCATCGAGTTCCATCTCTGATAGTAAACTGCCCAGCTCAAGGAAATAGTCCCTCAGTTCCTGCTGTTGCGCATAGTCATCAACTTTCTGAGTTATTTTTTCCACTGCTTCACGCAGCCTTTTCTCATTTCTTTCTATACTGTTTTCTACATCGTCTACGTGAGCAATTGTGGCATTAACTATCTGTAACTGAGTTTTTACAGTATGCTGCAACACGGCCTGATTACTTCCTATCAATTGCAGTTGCTCCGAGATCACTTTCTCGTCTTCTGCATCCATGGTACCAAATAACACCTTGGCTACGAAACCGACTGCGTTCACTAATCCCCTCCAATTGCGCGTCGGTGTTCCTACTATCATTTTTATCTTGTTTACTAATGTAGTGACCTTGATTTCCCTGTACCATAACTCGTAAGAAAAACTGTCACAAAACTCTTTATTTTTACTTAATACTTTTTCATTGTCGCATAAGTCTCCGGATTTATCCAACATTTCTTGCAACTGTTTTAACCTACTATATATAGAAGTTACATTTAGCCTTATTGCGAGCTTCCATTCCTTGGAAGAACGGTATATCTCGCCCTGTTTCTCGAAATATATCCCAGGGTTATGTTGGAACCTTTGAATCCTGAATTCTTGTCCTTCGGTCCCATCCCACGCATTACATACGGCAATTTTAAACAGTAAAATTTTTATCCTGTAAGATAACATTCACATTATTTCCTGCAACGCCGTATTCCTACGCTGTGTTGCCTATACATATTTCACTTTAGTCGCGGAGTAACCTGACTCGACTACGATTTCATTCGAGTTTAATTTTAATTTCTGGTGTCAAATTTATGCTAAACCGCGAATTTCTCTATTTCCCCCTTTCTTTCGGAACGGATTTTCGAAATTTTACACTTCACCACCGAGTTAGTTCCTCGCCAGTCTTTGCGAACAACGGAGAAAAATTTTTATTAATTTTTGTTACTATACACATTTTAACAATGGCACCTCCATGTAGTCGATGCGGATGCGCGGGTCGACCATCCGGGTCCCTCTGTGTTACTTGTTGGCTCGGTCTTCAATTTGAAGGTGAAGACTGGACCAACTTCTGTGAAATTGTGAGTGATGGTGATAGTGACACTGACTTGCGGGTCAGTATGACGAGTGCGGCCACTGTCATCGTACCTCGGGATATCGCGGAAACTACTGACAACCACGATCCTGCATTGCCGGAGCCGCCCGTCCTGTCACCGAACGAGTCTGAGGACGAAGTAACTTTAAAGCCGGAAGATTACTCTTCGGCCTCTCCAGATCCAGAGTCATCGCGTACTCCGCCACCAGGTGTATTCCGGGCCTTTTTCGACTGGGACCCTGATGTGGTGTGCCTGGGTCCCCTCTTGTCGCCTGACCCCTCCGTCGTAACCATTTCTGACTCGGAGTGAAGTGGTTTGGTAAGTACTTTTTTTTTCTAATTTTTTATAAAGGCCTTTAGCCTATTAACATGCACATTCTGTGTGCGTCTTCTCGCTTTTATCGTATACGTGACATCTGAAACTTTTGCCACTATTTCGTACGATCCAACCCATAGTGATTCCAGTTTCTTTGACCTTTCTCTTCTCAATGTCTCGTCGTAAAGCAAGACCTTATTGCCAATTTTAAAAGTTGCTGGCCTTGTTTGCTTGGTTTTTTTGCGCAGATTGTCTCTTGCTACTCGATTTGTTGCCCGCAATCTCTCTTTTAANTTTTGTGCGTATTTTTCTAAATTATATTGCGTTGACGGTGATTTAGTTAAGGCAATTGATAACTTTGCATAACGTTCGTGTTTTTTTGAATGTTGCTTATGTGACGTCTTTTTAACTCTCTTGAGACGTGTTTCTTCCGCCTTTACTGCGCTTTTATTTCTTATTCTATTTTCTACTTTACTTCGTTTTGCCAGTTTCTCCATTTTCACGCGCAGAGTTTTGATTCCTGCTACTTTTTCTGTAGCATTCACTGGATCTTCAGGGCACAGACATTTTTCTGGCCGTACTGAAAAATGCCCTACAAATTCTTTGGATTGCCTTTCACTTATTTCTACGATTCCTGCTTGAATGTAGTTTGTCTTAGCTCGCCCTATCATTTTGCTTCTCGGCTGTAACGTGATACGGATGCAATGCCATGGATTCTTTCCCTATCATAAGTCTTCTCTTTTTATAATCATGCACTGCATTGTACTTTTTTAAAAAGTCGTTACCTAATATGCCTGGGTAATTAATAGGGAAGTCGTCCCTTACTACATATACTGTATGCTTGATTTCTTTATTTCCCAGCTGTATAGTAGCTTTCACCTTGCCGATCACGCTTGCCTTATGCCCCGTTACTCCGGTTAGTTCCAATCGCGTTTTTTCCGCCGGTGTTTTCTCCTTTAAATATTTTTTCTTAACTAGTGTCATTGTAGCTCCGGTGTCATAAAGCATGTCTGCTTGGCTCTTTTTTGCTTCTTTTATCGGCACTATTACCAAGACTAATTCTGCTTGTACTGCCTTTACTTCTATAGTTAGAAGTTCCGCCACTGACACAGATCTTCTTTTTCTTTCATCTTCTTCTTCTTCTTCGTCACTACTGGACGATTTGCTACTGTCACTTCGGCTTCTCTTTTTCTTATCTTTTGCCGCACGTATGGCTTTGGCAGCTCCTTCTTTGTTTTTCCTGCCATTCAGTGACCAGCAATTTTCCTTGATATGTCCTGTTCTCTTGCAATAATTGCAATATTTTTCAACGGCATTTATTCTGCCGCCTGCTTTTGGCAACGACACCTTGCTGACTCGGCAATCTCGACCGAAATGTCCGTGTTTTCCGCACTTAAAATACGTGTCTTTATTATACTTTCTATTATTTTGCGGATTCTGACTTTTTACTTGCCCGCTATGAGGTGTCGTCACTTTTTCCTCTGAGCTGGCCGCATTTATGGCCTCCTGTAGAGTTCCATAATTTCGTGAGCGAATTATTACCCTAATTTTGCTCTTTAATCCTATTTGGAATTGCTGTAACGCTTGCTCTTTGATCGTGGTTATAATTATCCGTTTTTCTTTAACGGAGTGTCCTCTACCTTCCACCATGGCCCCATACAATTCCATGGCGATCTAATTTACACGTTGGCCGTACGTTTGCGCACTTTCACCATTCTTTTGCCTTAACGTGTTGAAATCTATCTGCAACTGAGTAACACTCTTCTTTGCAGCATAAGTGTTTTCAACTTCCTCTTTTAACTGTCGGAAGTTGCAGATATTCTTTGTCTCAAAATCTAACAAAGCCTGACCTCGCAACTTTGTGCACAACACTGCTTGTAACAAAGCAGGTTCATCCAACGGGCT
>NW_018021847.1:24414-25950 GCF_002006095.1 Pseudomyrmex gracilis
ACACTTTCTATGTCCAGAGCCCTTTCCGTGTTATCTAAATCTGACGCAAGGTTATTTCCGCCCGCCTGGAACATTTCGCTTTGATTTAAAGAAGTAGGTTCGCTATTACCGTCTTCCCCCCTTAATAAGTTTTCAGCGATACTCCGGTCTATCTCTATCTCGAACTCTTTTTCAATAGTTACGTTTGATTGTGATTCTGTGTCACCTTCGAATCTCAACCGGCGCCTATACGTATGTGCCTCTAGTTTCGCCGGAGCAGTTCGCGGTTCCGGTGTCGGTATTAAATTCTTATTCGTTCGATATTCACGAGCGGAGTTCCGTCACGTTTTTCCGGGCAACCTTTTTGCCGGTTTTCGGACATTTACAAAACGTTACTACAAATTTTTCGACTTACGCTAGCGCTCTCATTTCCTCGCCTGCTGAGTGTTGTTTTGCGTAATGCAGCTGTCTATGTAGGTCGTCGGCTCCTATGTCGCCGCCGCTGCTGCTGACGCTGCTATTACCGCTGTACGCTGCCGCTGTCTGCTGCCGCCGTACGCTGCCGCTGCACGCTGCCGCTTTGGTTGCCGCTTTCGATGTCGCTCACTTTGCCGAAGTTTTCTTTTCTTCTACCGGTCTTTTTATGCGTCCAGGATAGTGGTTCCTTCGTTGACACTTCCTCGGAGTACTTGCAAAGAATTTTATTTCTTCTTCTTGTTTCTCGTCCGCTGCTTCTACTCCGCTTATACCACGGCTCACTTTACTATTGCGGTAGATCAGTTCCGTGCGTAACCCGAGATCGTGAGCGTTGAACAGTGATTCTCTATTCACTTTTCGCACTATTTGCTAGTATTATTAACTCTGTTATTTTTTTTTGTTTCAGGTGCTGAGAACCCGTTTCCACTTATCGTTAGCCGGGATTTCCTTTTATTATTTCTTTTTAATTTATTCTCTCTTTAGAATAAATTTTTTTTATATTTTACTTGACAGTTTTTTTTTATTCTCACCAGTAACCCTTGACGTTGTGACCGGCCCGTTTGGTTTCCCGACGCGCAGAGATCACGGTCGCCACTTATTTTTTAGGAGAAAAACAAGAAAACCTGGTTAGTCATACACTTCACGCTTTTTGACTCACCAGACGATAACACAGGAGCCCTTTTGTTTGTCCAGCCTGCGTTGAATTTTCCTCAGGGACCCAGGAGTACGCCTCACCAACTCGAACAATTGTTTTTTTTTTTTTATACTCAAAAGTTTTTTATTTATACAGATAGATTTTTACACAACAAGCGTATACAATGAGTGTCACTCGTTGTACTGATGCAGCCTTGCTGAGCATCCGAGTGCGACTGACTCTCCGCGCGACCGGCTCAGCCAAGACACCGCGCAGGGATGCCAGTTTCAAGACTTTTGCAGCATGCAACAGCAAGTGGAGGGGATGCGCACACAGGCGAACAGCCGTGTCCGTGTGCGCTCGGCGCTTCGGCCAACTTTGAGCAGTAGACGGAGACGGATATATATAACCGCTCTCTGTCTTTCCTTATAGCTATAGCTATAGCT
>NW_018021847.1:26794-33011 GCF_002006095.1 Pseudomyrmex gracilis
ATATTCAGATAAACAGTCTTAAATCTCTTGACTAGTTGAACACACTTTTTAATTAATAAATTATTGATACGCATCTTACTGCATCGCTTTTGTTCTTAAAAACAAATGTTGGCAATAAAAAAAAAAAAATGCGTTATTTTACAAAATGCAGTCTCATTTTATGACACGCAGCAACGATCATTATGTACTCTGTTTTTCGATACTAAACTTGTATAAGAAATATATATTAATTTTTTTCCCTTGTTATTTTCCATTTTTTCAATACGTGATTAACAAATAGTAGACGTAACAATGATCGCTTCTACGTTGTCTTCGATAGGAACCAGTTTGATATTTTTCTTTTTTTTTTTTTATCTGAATTAAAGACGATTTGTCGCATATAATCTATTATGTTTATACATATATATACATATGTATACACACAAAATGCACGAAGTATACAATTTAACCGATCCATGTTTACATTGTGTATTTAACATAACGCCGATGATACTTGTCGATGTCATACTTGAGAATATAGAATTATTTAATTGTATTTAATTAATGCTAGAATTCTTTGAAAAAATATTGATTTACTTTAAATAATGTATTTAAGTAAAACGAGTATTTAATATTAACCCTTTTACTCTTAACGTCGACTATAGTCGGCACTCATATAATACATAATAATACACATAACAATACACACACATACAGTTTAAAGTTACGAAATTACTTGTTATGCTACATTAATTGTTACGCTTAATGTATGGCAAAGTGTTTATTAACTTTAAAGAAGCGTTTACTTGTTGTATAACTATGTAGTAAAAAATAATAAATAATGTTTCTATTGAACCCTTTACAGACCTGCACACCGACGCAGTTTTGCTGACAATTATACCTTCACCCCAGGGTTAGGGTCTAGCCTGACAACCCGAGGTAAGTAGCTAGCATCCCAATTGTGGGCCAAACTTGGTGTGGCGCTTTTTTACCCAAAGACCATTACATACAAGCATTATTTTGAACAATTAAAATTTTGACCAATGTTCGCAATTTTTGCTGAAATTTTGTAACTCCCCTTTTCTACTGAAGCTCTCTTTACCTGCCAAGTTTTGCCAACAATTAACTTTTTGTGACTCTTCCTAAATTTCGAAATTTGACCTTATCGTGCCCTAACTTCCTACTACCAACGTAACTGTCTTTATACCTAACCTTGGTGTGATCTAACATACTTTTCTTTTTCAAACGAGAACCATTCCAGATGCTGCCTACCCCCGTTTTACGGCGCCAGTACACGTTGAGACAAACTTTACAACCTTTTGGGACCTGGACTTAAGGTAAGTAAAATTTTGAATTCTTTACACTAACCACTTTTTTTGTTGCAGGTGCGGTTTTCAAGTACCCTGACTTAATTTCCAAAACATTTCACTTTTGTCCCAAAAGTTTGTTTTACACTTAAATATCATTAGATGAACTCCTCCCGTAGGAGATGCCCATAAAACAAAACAAAACTTGGGTTTCTCTTGATTCCTGCCTTTCAAGATCGACATCGGAGTGGCCACACTTTTCACAAGTTTACACAACAACAACAACAACAATAATAATAATAATAATAATAATAATAATAATAATAATAATAATAATAATAATACTTAGTCTAATACTGCCACCTGTCGTCTTGGTCTTTTTCTTTAAAACAAAAAATTAAACTTTTTCTTTCTCTTGCTTTTCTATTCTCATCAGTGTCTTACGTTACGGACTTTGATCTCCTGTTCCTCCTTTCTTGTTTCCTTTTCTCGGGCTGGTCCCCGGATGTTGCTCTGAAGAGTCTTCTCGGCACCAACTGCTTTTGTTCCCCCTCTCCAGTACCTATGGTCCGTTTGGAAACATCTTTACTTTTTGGGGCTTCGACCTGGATGGCCTGCGGTCTCAACGTCCTTGTCGTTTCCTCCACAATCCAACCGAAATCTTTTTCGTACTAAATACTGTTAAGATCCCGCCTCGGTAGTTGGTTTACTATCCCACCGCTGCCACCAAAATTTGTTGAGATCGGGAAAATAAAGGACTTGGTGATGAATAAGATTCTTTTATAAAAAACTGGCGTAGTTTATTACTACCAAGTTTACAAATTACTGTACAATTACGCACGCTTATATTGACACTTAGCCGTTGCTATACTGCAAAAAACTCTCCGGATGGACTTAGAGCCACACAGTATTCAACAGCTACTCACGATCTGTCTGTGTTGCTCGCAATCGATCTTTTAAAGGAATCGATCGCGATCACGCAGCAGTTTAGCGACCTAATTACTACTGCACGTAGGCCGCTGACGTTGCGTGCTGTGTCTGTACCATACTTAACATTACGCTTAACAAGCAGATTTCATTTACAAAGAAATGCTGCTTGTTACCCTTTTGAAACAAAACCGGGTCGATTGAGCAATGATGCGTACTTACCGCAATTGCTCAATGGCCCGAACGAAACTAAAACTAAATTTCACAACACTTTAATGTACATACATCTTCGATTGTGTCAAATTTTTGACACTACTGATACTGATGACGATTGGTTCGGTGGAAAACACATTCTTCTATTTGGAGATTTGCTTCAATTACCTCCAGTAAACGATGATCGTGTTTTTGTGAGCTTATCAAAGGAAAAAATTGATAAATATCTTGGTTTATTGGAGGCCACTAATTTGTGGATTAGATTGTTTGACTACGATAAATTCACAATCAATATGTGGCAGCAAGGAGATAAAACATATTGTGAGTTACTATCAAAAATTCGTATTGGATTAGTGACTNAGTCTGATTGTAAAATCCTTCAAACCAGAATATTAAATTATCGTTTAAAGGTGTATCTATGGAATCTAGATTAAACGACTTATGTAATTTTAGTAGTGATTTTTCGGCAAATACCGTTTGTTTACTACCTACTTGTCACATGTGTGACGTTCTTAATGCGGCAATGCTAAATCGAATTGCTTCTGAAGAAATAGTATTAATTGCAGAAAATAAAATAAAGTATAATCGCTTTGTAGAAAAGAAGATTGTAAAAACATTGTCAAGTCATAAAGATGATACTTCAAGAACAGCTGGACTTGCAAAAGAAATTATTATTAAACTTGGGGCAAAAGGTATGATAAGACGTAACATCGATGCTAGCAAAGGCCTCGTAAACAATACAATAAGTAAAGTGACTTTGGTTGTTAAAGATGTATGGAATAATAATATAGAAAAAATAAATCTTTTGCCGTCAGATGAAGAATTTTTAATTGAGAGAGTATGTGTCAAATTTCCCGTCATGGAAAGAATATATGTCATTAGAAAACAATTTCCATTGTGTCTGNGTTATGGAATCACTATTCACAAAAGTCAAGGATTGAGTTTGCAGAACGCTATTATGGATGTAGGTAATTCTGTATTTAGTCCTGGTCAAATTTATGTTGCATTGTCTCGAGTAACGTTTTTAGAAAGACTGTATTTAATTAATTATGATGCCTCATCTGTAAAAGCTATTGAAGAAGCTTTTAGTGAGTACAATAAATTAAACAAAATACATAAACCTGAAGCAGAAATGATTCGTGTAGCAAAACAAAAGATTCGTAAGGTTACAGATAATAATTGATGGACTTCATCAAAAATAATTAGTTCTGTACAAATACCACAAGAACCACATCAAAATATTCAAAAAAGTACGGGTTGGATTATTCGAGAATTCCAAAACACAGATAGAGTTTCATCCTATGCAAATACAATATTGCAATGTTTTTTGCACTTAAATATCATTAGAAAACAAATATTTAANTATGATACAGAAAAAATTTTATTTGTACTAATGCATTATAATGAAAATGGAATGCCTAACTTAAATACATATAAAATACGACAATATCTAGGAGATAACTTTTCGAATAATGTAAAACGTGATGCATCTAAATTTCTTTTAGCTCTTTGCGCGAAATTCGATTTTATAAAAACTGTAGTCGAGCATGAAGTAACTTGCACTACACGATGCAAAAATTGTGAATATACAAATACAGTTATATCCAATAATATTGTAATCTCAATTCCTGTCATTAATTTAGAGAAAAAGAATTATGATATTAACAATTTATTAAATATTTGCTTTCCTCATTAGTGTGAATCCATTAACGAATTATGTAACACTTGTAAAAAGATTGATAAGATATTTAAAAGAGAATTATATAACAATGACAAAAGAAATACTTATCATCCATTTTCTATTATTTTCAAAGGATGGTAAAGTAATACCAGCAAACAAACTAAATATACGTGCTGTACCAACAACTAAAGTGTCAATAAGTAGACAGCTATATAAAGTAATGAATGCCATATTTAATAATGGGCTGTGTATTGAAAACAATCATTATACAAGTATGTGTAGAGAAGGAAAATCTAGCTGGCTTGGAATTGATGATATGCAAATTAAAAAACACCACTGGCCAAAAAATGCTAAAAATATTTATATTCTTTTCTTGGAAAACATAAAAAACTAAATGTGTTAGTATAGTTCAAAAAAGAAAAAACCAGTAAAAGACTTATTATACGAAAGAATCTGTGTACAAAACAAGTGATATCAAAAAAAGTTGCATCAAGTATATAAAAAAATACAACGTATATATACTCCAAAATATAAAATGTGTGATACTTAAAAAACTTACTTTTTTAAAAAAAGGTAAGAACAAGCGCCAATTTCAAAACCATCTTTCTCTGTTTTACAGAATTTATGTCTTGGAAAAATTAAATAAATAAATGTGTTACAATTGTTGAGATTAAATACAATTGAGATTAAATTTATTTTATTTACTATTCTTAAAAACTTTACCTTTAAAAAAAAAGGTAAAAACAGGCGCCAAATACACGCACAACACGTTTTGCATTTATTTTTTACTATAAACACAGAGATATCAAAAAGTAGCATCAAGTAAACTGTTGTACGTTATTATGTAAAGGCTTAAAAAAATTAATAAACGTGTTACTATTTTGGGAAAAAACAGAATAAAGAAACAATAGAAAAGATAAAGAATTTGAAAAGAGAAAATAGTGCATCATCTATCTCACACGCACGTACATACAACCAAGTAAACTTATGTATTGTATTTTGATTTACTATTCTCGAAAAACTAACCTTTTAAAAAGAGGTAAAAACAGGCGCCAAGTACACGCACAACACGTATTGTATTAAATTAATAATTATATAACTACTACAAAACATAAATTAATTAATAGGCCGATACGAGCAATAAAATACAGGATGACAGCGTATGAACAATAGTCTTTATTCAAAAAGACACAAAAAAACAAACGTTTCAGTCCACAATTTTGGACCTTCCTCAGTGTAATAATTGTTACATTTAATGGAAATAATATATAATTAGCGCAAAAAAAAACACTTCAATAAAATTAAAAAATAACAAAATAATAAAACTCACTCAAATAGTTTAACACATCGCTTCAATATAACAAAATAATGTCAATCAAACATGACATGATGAAATACAAATATTGTGTACTGACAAGAAAACTAACAACAAACATATATGTAAAGATATCCCCACTATATGATCCGGAGATCACAAGTTCACAATAGGTCGAAAAACAAGTTTACAAAAGTAACAGTCTAAACATTTGGTTTATATAATTCTAGAAAAGAAAAATAAGGTTTCAAACTGTCGGTATCCGACATTACATTTAACGGGTTGTCCTGCAAATTAATGTGGAGCTCCACATTAATTTGCAGGACAACCCGTTAAATGTAATGTCGGATACCGACAGTTTGAAACCTTATTTTTCTTTTCTAGAATTATATAAACCAAATGTTTAGACTGTTACTTTTGTAAACTTGTTTTTCGACCTATTGTGAACTTGTGATCTCCGGATCATATAGTGGGGATATCTTTACATATATGTTTGTTGTTAGTTTTCTTGTCAGTACACAATATTTGTATTTCATCATGTCATGTTTGATTGACATTATTTTGTTATATTGAAGCGATGTGTTAAACTATTTGAGTGAGTTTTATTATTTTGTTATTTTTTAATTTTATTGAAGTGTTTTTTTTTGCGCTAATTATATATTATTTCCATTAAATGTAACAATTATTACACTGAGGAAGGTCCAAAATTGTGGACTGAAACGTTTGTTTTTTTGTGTCTTTTTGAATAAAGACTATTGTTCATACGCTGTCATCCTGTATTTTATTGCTCGTATC
>NW_018021848.1:0-1285 GCF_002006095.1 Pseudomyrmex gracilis
GCGTACAACACGACACCACACACGGCAACGGGGTTTACGCCTTTCGAGTTAGTATACGGGAGGTGCGCGGAATTACCGACCGCTTTAACGAAACCACCGTCTACACAATATAATTTGGAAAACTACGCGCAGGAATTAAAAGAAAAATTGCGGGCGACAAATCGAGTAGCGCGGAAAAAGCTCAAGAAAGAAAAGGAAAAAGCGAAGCGTTACTACGATAAAAAGACAAAGCAAGCAGCGTTTAGCGTAGGAGAAAAAGTCCTACTTTATGACGAGACACTAAGAAGAGGCAGATCCAAGAAGTTGGAATCAAAGTGGATAGGACTTTACGTGATAATAGCAAAAACGTCAGACGTGACGTATGCAGTAAAAGCAGGACGGCGCACGCAGAGTGTGCACGTGAATAGGCTGAAAGCCTTTGTAGAAGGTTAAAGAAAGTAAAAAAAAACTCACCAGGTTGCCTCACTCATCGTCTAAAAGTACGATGAGGGGGTGGACGACGGGCGGCGGGGGCCCCAGGCAGATAACGTCCGGGTCGTCCGAGTTATCCAGGTTGGTCTCCGGATCAGGGGAGGCAGGCGGCGGAGGCCGCGAGCACACAAAGATCACTTCCGGAGAGCCCGGTGGTAAAGGCGGCGGACCCTCGGGGGTGTGGGGCGTCGCGGGGCGCAGGGGGGTAGAACCCCCGGACGAGCTCTCCGAGCTGGGGGACGTCGAACTAGCACCATCGCGGGAGGACGATTCCTCCGCGCTTTCATCAGTGCACGAAGAATATACGAATCGTGACATGATGGACACTAAAAACAAAGTTTTGTAAAAAAAAAGAGAAAGGGCACACTCGTAGTTTCGGGTACCGAACACTTACACTGATGGTAGAAAACACAAAAAACACACCGATGTACTCAGGTCGGAAACAAACGTGGTACTGGTGCTCGTTGTCGTGAAGAGCCATGGTCCGAGGTGCAAAAGACAGCAGGGCGTCTCAAATGTAAGTCCTAGAATTAATATAAGCGATAATAAAAGAGCTTAGGTGACAGAGTAACGAACTCGGAGTACGACCGACGCTCGCGGTTCCACCTGTTAGGCGACATCGTTCGCGATAAAAGTAAAATGTAAGGCGTATTGTATAAAACATTTTGCTTGCAGGGAAAAATGTTGTTAATAAAAGTAGTAATACTTACCGTTTGCGTCGCGTGGAGTGAAGCCGAGGACCAAGGATACCACATACGAAAATTCCAACACAATCCCGGCGTGTACTACGAAAAGTACGGGACGATGCTCCACG
>NW_018021848.1:3012-4929 GCF_002006095.1 Pseudomyrmex gracilis
ACGGAAAATGTTACGGACATTTTCCTTTTTCCCGGAAGGGGGGAAATGTTGTGAGCCAATTTTTGTGTTAAGATGAGGCCATTGAGCAATGTGATGAGACATCACTGTCATTGCTCAATGACCTAGTTAGATAGCAGGAAGGCAGCAGTTCTAGGAAGGACTGCTGGTTGCCACAGGGCGCGACACATCGCCGCGTTGTGTGAAGTGCAAACGCAGCATGTGTCGACACCGACACCGGTAACTAGCACGGCCGTTGCTAGGACCGGTGGGCCTGCTGAATCAGCGCGATCGATTACTATAAATCGATCGCGTGGATGAAGCAGAAGGGAGACCGTGTTAGGACTGCTAGCTCACTGTGTGGCTCCGCAAGCCGGAAAGTTTACCGCAGTGAGACGTAGCCGTGTAAAGAACGTTGTAAGGAACAGGAGCAATAAAGGACATTGTAATAAGTTCGAGCAAAGAACTTCTTAATCACCCGACTTTTCTCGACATCCAACACGTGTAAAGCTTTGTGTGGTAATAAGTTTATGGCGCGTTAAAATTTTTTTACGTAGACCTTTGCCTGAAGTTTTATTATACTACTTCATAACATGTGTTTCTTTTAATGACGTGCAAATGGGTCAATAATCGAAAACCGAACTGAGTTTTTGTGTATTGTAGAAAAATCTTTGATAAAAGCCAAACGTTTCGATCAACCCTTGAATTGAGTCTTCTTCAGTGGCAAAAAAATATGTCTAGATATAATGACAACGTTTATTTTGTAAGTGGTATGCTAGTAACACCGCAATTAAATATTGTTTAGATTAATTTAACAAATTACAAACTCACCGCAAATTAGTCTTAGCTGCTTGTCTGCATTTGATTCTGGTACGATATAGAATAAATTCTTGCTTGTCAGTATACTGAGCAAAATGGTATAGGACTTTTCGACTCAGTTTTATTCCTTCTACCTGCCTACGAGAGATGTTAAACCAATTTTGGGACACCCTGTATATATGTATGTATGTATATATATATACATGTATATATATACATGAATGTATTTTCAGGTAGTCTGCAGTTTCAAATTAAATATAATGAAATTGATTTTTCATGTAACATTCTAATGTGCAATGTTGAAAAATTAGATAAAATATTCGTAATTCGTGATGATCTAAAATAATAATTAGATTAGGATTAGATGGTCTGAAACTTCTATTAGCTGTATGTTTTGTCATGTTAAATATGTATTACCATCATTGTTTGCTTCTAGGATTGGTCTTATTGGCGGGGATAGAAAAAAATCTTCTTCATCGGATGATTCTATTATAATGTGACGCGCCATTTTAGTTTCTGCACTGATGCGTTCTTTTTATTTCACTCCGTACTCTTGAACTAGCAGAACTCTGTGCTGTTCTCACTAGTTTCAGTTCAGTTCAGTACAGTCCCAGTGCAGGGAAATAAAACAAACCTTAGATCTTCATGCAGACACCAGCGCTTTAACACCGAACGTTGATTGGTGAAAAGCGGATGGTGAGGGTAAATGGCAACCCTAATTTACCTTCACCACCCGCTTTTTACCAATCAACGTTCGGTGTTAAAGCGCTGGTGTCTGCATGAGGATCCAGCCTTACTCCTAGGGAATACCGTCTCTCTTACCCCTAGCTCCCGGGGCTACTGCATATATGTCTGTTCGTTTTACCTGAACTGGCCGCTCTAGGTCAGAGTTTATCTTTCTTTTTCCAACGTAAAGTAAAGAAGATAAACTCTAAACTAGAGCGGCCAGTTCAGGTAAAACGAACAGACATTATATATAATACTTTTATATTGCTAGCAGAGAGAAGCCTGAGAGCGGCCATGCCATTGTAGTTTCTTACGACGGTTTCAACCGCTGGTTTTAGCCGTATTTCCACAAAAGTGGAACTCAAAGGCCGTTCT
>NW_018021848.1:5344-7708 GCF_002006095.1 Pseudomyrmex gracilis
CTCGCTCGCACTCACTTGGTAGATGCGCCTGCGCATAATGACGCTCGACCATCTATGCCCATATTTGGACTTTGTGCGTCTCCCTTTCTCGGGCCTCGTGCCTCTCATTGCGAAGATACGCGACTAGCAATATAGGAGTATTACATATATGACGTCGACTCACTTCAATGGCCGCACTTCCCGTCACACTTATTTATGCCTATGCAACCGTCGGACAAACTGCTTTCGCGAGTCGAAATCCGATTGGCGGACAGCGAGCGCGACAGGGAGCAGAGCGCACGAGAGGATGAGCGGCTCATGGAAATGGCCGACGAGGAGGCGCAGGCGCAGTTACAACGCCTCTTGGCGATGGTACAAGAGAGCGCACGAAGCCAGGCCGGGAATGAATTCTCAGAGGGCAGCACCATCGACCAGACAGACCTTTTCTAGGCGGACCGGGAGATTTGAATGGCCCAGAAAAATTAGAAATAAGAATGCCAAACAAAAATGTAATAAAATATGAATAATTTAGGTATAAGAGAGTTAGAAATATAATTTAGGGATAAGGCGACATAGTCAGAATAAGTAGTATAAAATTATCAGGAGAGATTATTTGTTATGAGTTGATTTAATTTTCTTTTTTGTTTTATTTTTTATTATAATTATTATTAGTATTATTAGTTAATATTAGGAACAAATCCAGAATAAAATAAGGATCTTAACATAAGTTTACCGTTTATTTTGTCATAATAAAGGCAAACACATAAAAAATAAGAGAAATAAAAAAAATAATAAACCTCTGTGCAGAAACTGCTGCATAGAAGAAAGCGCACTAAATATAAGCTGAGCGAATACACGGTTCCAGAAGAGAAAGATAATCAAAAGGAAAAATTGATTAAGAAAGAGAAACTATATGAAACAACTTAAAAAAGAAGAGTGTACATTCACAGATCTGCAAAGCGGAGAAACGAAAGCTTCTGGAATAGTGTAGAAAGAGCGAGGTAGAAGCTTCTTGAAACCTCGGTGATCTAATTTAAAAAAATACATTTTAAGGTGTAACACAGGAGAGAACATAATAAAAAAAGCGCTAGAATAAGAAAGCCGAAAAAAATCTTTTTAAGAATCAAGCAATAAAAAAATAAGCACAAGGATTCCAGAAGGATCGAAACCTTGCTATAAGAGAGAGGGAAGCGGCTATATAAAAGCGCGGGTTGAACCAAAAGTGGTCGTCAGAAAACGAACGGTCGAGCGATAAAGTTTAAAGAAACTCGCGAAATCGCAGTAAAAATCGATCGCGGCGATAATTACTCAGGACTAACAAAATCGTATGCGCCGAGTAACAATCAGATAATATTTGTGAATTCATTAAGGTGTAAAATAAAAGTGTTGCCGAAATAAATGTAATAATTGAAAGAAGTTTGTGTAATAAAATAGTGTTGAAAAGTTAATAATCCATGTGAATTAATTAACAAAACATTGGAACCAAACTCCAAAAGAAAGCACCAACGGAAATTGCGAACGGCTCGACATTGGAAGCTGATTGGTGAAGCGGCTAGGGCGACTAGATTGCATCATAGGTGATTGGCGGTGCTGCTGTACTTGACAAAAGCATCCACAAATACAATCCCGGATTGGCGACAACCCCTGAGCAGCAGCCAAGCGGTGTGCGGGTATTTAGTTGAACGCAAACAAGGTAAAAGAAGGCAACCAATGAGAAGAAGGTAAGCAATTAAGCTCTAAACTTTCGAAATCAAACAAGAAGGGAAAGAAAAGGTCTCGAAAGATAAAATCCAGGTGACATAATCAGTATTGAAATAGCGATAGTGACAACCAGGATACAAAGAAACAACATCGAGTCCGTAAAACTTACGAAAAAGCTCTACGTGAGTATACGAATAAATTACTGCATGGAGTACAAACATTCTTGTCGGTAGTGTAGAGCAAACCGACTGGCAACCGTGAAAAAAAAATTTTAAATTAAAATAATCGATTAGGGACGTGATTTTGGTGAGTTCCGGTCACACCTATCCCCTATCCAGTGTATTATAGAGATCAGTGCTGCGACCGCACGCTGTGGCGCACGCGTGACAGTACGAGTATCTCCAGGCACGTCCGCGCTATGACGTCACCGTGACAGCACGTCGTGCCATCGCACTGCGTGCGGTCACAGCAGTGTTGTTGCGAAGTCGCGTTTTCGCGCATGCGCACTGCGCTGCTAGAAAATGCAGTAATGTACACAACGCGTCACTGAATCGCGGAATAGGCGCGGGGATCGGGGGGCAAGCGGGGCGGTTGCTCGTAGCGCCAACGAGCGCCGTGCGAACTAACTAGTAGCAATCGGTTGTCCACAACTACGTCGTGTCGATAATGTAACTGCTCTTCCTT
>NW_018021848.1:9808-16631 GCF_002006095.1 Pseudomyrmex gracilis
GTGTGAAGCGCGCCGGGCTGTCCTACGCGCGTAAGACAGCCCGATGCACGCTTATTCGCGGATCTTTGTTAATTAAAATCTCGGTAACTATTGCGAATCTAGCAAAATGGTATAGAACTTTTCACTTCAGTTTTATTCCTTCTACCTGTCTACAAGAGATGTTAAACCAATTCTGGGACACCCTGTATATTATTACATTACTTAAATATTCAGTTTTGTTAAAATAAAAGAAGGTATTTTTGTTTTTTTGAATACTGGTAAGGTTTTTGGCAGTTTCCCTTATCTTTGCAACAAATGTTGGTATTCGTGATTTCTGCCAAATAAAATATTAAATTAAATGTTATTTCTATGTTTATTTATTTCTATTGTCTTTAAATCCTATCTTTTTAATATTGTTTTATTTAAATGTTATTAAAAAACTAAACAAATAGTATTAAAACATACTTCACGTGTTAATCATGAAAAATTATTTGGGTCTTTACAGAACCTTAATAATGTCGGAGTTAGTACGGAAATAATGCTACATTTAAAGGCACATGCGCGAAAACACAGTTTTTATGGGAACCTAATTGGCTGTACAGTACGCATACGCGAAAACGCGACTTCGCAACAACACTGGGTCACAGTGTTTTTACAGTGTTATTATAGTGTTTTCACTGTGGCATCACTGTGCGATCAAAGTGGCGTTGTGTGGCTTTCAGAATATGCAGGAATTGTGAGGTTAGGTTAGGTATACTTTTAATTTGACTTGTGTTTTCTCGCTGAATTGGTCGCACTAGTTTTCAGAGTTTATTTTTTCCTTCCAATATGGAATAAAACAAATAAACTCTGAACTAGTGCGACCAATTCAGCGAAAAAAAAAACAAGTCATAAATTTACAGACTTTTTTTAAAATTATATTTTGCAATACAATAATTGATTTATTACTAATGAGATACATGCTTATTAACAGCACATAAAATATAACACATAAAATACATTATATTGTTTACAATATAATTGTAATATATTTAAGAATGTATTTAATAATTCTATATTATTTGCAAGAATAACAATATATATATAGTATAAAAAATAATATATAATGTAATTTTATTGTAATAGGCAACACAATGAACGTCTGGCATTACGCCAGATAAACAAGTTTTGTTTTTTGTTTTGCTGAAACTTGACGAGTGATAAGACAAACTTGATGTTTTTTTGTATTATTGCAGCAATATAAACTTTTCGGATTTTTTTACTTTTTCATATGTTGACAAAATAACAATTAATGTAGTTTACAAATGCTTAAACTTACATCAGTGCTTTGAAAGGTAGCAACTGACTCTGGCGATATTCTGTAAACTCTGGCAGAAGTTGCTTTTTTTTCACACGACATCTACGAACTTGACGGTCTTTCTCTTCAACGTTGTCGATTATCTGATTGCTGATCTGATGTCGGTTGTTCAAATTCGCGACTAATTGACGTTTTCGTCGCCTCTCTTTTGAACTTTTAAGAGCGCGAGTCATTGCTTCAGCAAACTCGATATTAGTTGGTCGACAGTAGTCACGATTTCTAGCCATTGCATCTGTGAAAAAACATTTTTAACGTAAATTAAATATGAATGCATCTTTAACATTAATCAGATATGAAAGAAATGTAGACAAAATAATATAATAAAGACGTGACCTTCACATGCTTCGGCGAAGCAAGTTCCTTTTAAAGCGTATAAATTGTTTGTACCCAGCCACGTGACATGAGATAAAATATCTATATCGCTAGTAAAGGCACATTTAAAATAATGTCTTGCAGAGTCCACGGGATTCATACCACCTAAATAGATGAAGTGATTGACCTGTAAATAATATTATTATATCATATGAAGAAGAGACTTTGATACAATCAATTTTTACTAAATATGAAAACTAAAAATAATATTTACCACATTGTCATAAGTCGCCTGATCGACATTTTAAAAATTTAGAAAATCATCTATTTTGAAAAATAGAAAATTTTTACAAAATACACATTTTTTTACCAATAATTATTTTTTATACACTTTAAACTTAAATTTATTGGTGATATTTTGTATGTATTTTACCTGAGTCAACTGCCACAATGAGAANAACTTCGCCAAAACATACCACCTGTAAAACACAGTTAATAATGATATTTTTCATTTATTTTATTATTGGTCACTTTTCCCACTTTCGGTACAATAACTTTGTTCACTAGAATAAACTGCTTTGTAGTAATCGAACGTAATTGGCTCTTATACTTATAAAACAAAACAAATTAGCGTAAAGTGGTGACAAGACAACTCACTAATTGTTATACGTTTATGTGTTAAACGCGGCCGTTCACAATACATGCCACGGCGGTTCCGACGCATTTTCATTGCAATGCGGTTACGGTGCATTTTCATCGCAGTGCGCGCACGACGCTGTGATATTCACTACGTGCGCTCTCTGTGCGGTTATGATGGCGTTTTCCATGCAGTGATTGCACAGAGATGCCACTGTGAACGCACGCCGTGACTGCACGGTGTGCCTTCGCGTGCGATTGCACGTTTTGCTATCGGGGTTACTCTTACTTCGTGCTCTGAACTAGTGTAGCAAGTTCAGGATTCCGTTCTGAGACTGCGCACGAGCTACATCTCCTGTGTATCCCAGTCCTGTTTTAACTTTCTGTGCCTTGTTCTGAGTTACTTAATCATACCGAAATCATTTGGATTTTCTGTAGTAAGTAAAGCTCAGGCTTCTGGAGTTCAAGTTCTCCATTAAATCTGTCGTTTTCACGACAAAAACGGCCTTACGTTCCGACGACCTGTGGATTCAGCCACGGGGACGCCATCTTGCCTTACTTTCAAAGTGAAATTGAAAACTTTTGTGCGACTAAAACCTCTAATCAGGTTTAATTGATTCTCAAAACTTTACTCGCGTGTTTGTGTAGTGCATTTTAGACACAGTGAAACACGTTTGTGTTATGACTACGAGAATGACCAACGAAACGGTTGACATAGTCATGTCAGAGACAGGCTTCCCGCCAGGGGAAGACATAACCCCCACTGGTCTAGTTTCCACCGAAGCATTAATTCACACCTAATGCGACGTAGAATCAAATTTAAGTCTATAGAAACGCGTCAAATTGCGCTGATTTCGCTTCCGCTTCGATTTATAAGTACTCTACTTCAAATGGAAACGGAACATTAAATTTGATCTGTACCGGAGTGAAACCGAATTGAGGGTACGGTGGAAACTAGACCACTCTTAACAGTCAAGTCCCTGTGCCCGCTGCAGCGACAGGTAATGACCGACAAACACGCAGTGTGTCTCTGGTTAATTCCCCTTCTTGCTTTTTTGTCTCCACGGATCCCGTGGGGGCAAAATCTTCGAGGAAGAGGGATGGCGTCGGTCCAACCCCCCCCCCCTCAAGCGTACTTTTTCAGCGATGTCTAGTGTACAAAGACAGCTTATACTCAATAGGTATCATAAAGATTCCAAGGGCCCTTTTATGATACACATCGAAACGTGCCGTCCACAACCCTTCTCTAGAGGAGGGGATGGCCCTGAAAAAGAAAGCAACACAGGTAAAAAAAGAACCTCGCTTAGCGCCATTGGCCTGAGCAAAAGGCTCAATCGTCTTCTTTTAAACCAGTTTATACATGCTTTTGACTTACGTATGATTGGCAGAAATAAGTTTTCGGTCTACTTTCTCACAGGTAATGATGCTAATCGGTTTGTTGAGGCCTTCCGGGAAGTAACTGATAGGATAACACCCTGCGAACAATGGACAGCACATGTCCCTTCGTTCAGGGTGGTCAAGCAGTTTGTTCTGAAGGGTGTCGACGAGGAGGAAACTGTCGAGGAATTGTTGGCCGGTCTTCGCCCTCCCTCCGGGTGGGGCCAAGAGTGGGTCCCACCTTTCGAGGCAATCAGAATTACTCGCAGGGAGAAGGAAAGCGCTACCTCTAGCCCTAGGTGTGTAAGCACAAACCAACTCATCTTAAGGTTCCGCACCCCAGTGATCTCCCCGTCGTGTTTGTACGTAAAGAAACGTCTTCCCCTAACACCGTACGTGTACAAGGTTAGACGTTGTGAGTTCTGTCAGAGGTTCGGACATACTGCTCATTCTTGTAAACAGTCCGGCGACGAAAAACGCAGGTTTTGCGAAAAGTGTGGCAAGTCGGGCCACCCTAAACTCAGTTGCCCGAATGTTCTCGACGAATGCATTAATTGCATCCGTTTCAAGGCCGGAAACACCAACCATCAGGCTTCAGAACTCCGTTGCCCTGTTTTTCAGAGGCAACGTGAGATACATAAAATTATGGCTTATAGAGATCTCCTTCCGTGATGCGGCTAGGCTGTATGACGAAGGAAATACCCTTTCTGGACTGAACTCCAACCTGTCCAACGTTTCAGTCCCACTCCCCACTTTTGGTGAGTTCTTCCCTAATAGAGACGTCTTTCGATTTTCAGGCGGCGAAAAGCAAAGCTCTTCCGTACCCCGAAGATCAACCGTAGTAAGTCTGAGGATGCCCTCCTCTCCTGTGTACGACTCTTCACCTACTTCTAACCTCTCCTATGCAAAGGTTACCTCTCTAAAGCCCCCTCTCCCATAAGTATGTTTCCCACCAGTGTGGAGAAACAATAACGGTGGGCTAACCACCTTCTCCTCCTCTTCAAATAATAAACCTTCTCTTAACCACTTGTTCATAAACTCTATCGCTCGAAAAATGTCTTCCGGCAAAAACTCTTCCAAAGATGAACCTTCTAAACCTTCTTTGGATAAAGAAATCTTCATCAACGCCTTTCAGAAACTAAAAGTTACCCCCAACATAAATCCTTCGCAGCTTAGCAACACAGACATGAAAAATATTCTCGTAGAATTACAAAAGTACTTCTATGGTACTCAGGAATCTTAGATTTAAATTTTTGTACATTAGTTTATAAAGTTATGAAATCCTTCACTGTAGTCCAGTGGAACTGCAGATCTTTGGTCCGCAATCTCGATGCGGCCCGACTGCTACTCCAGGACTGCAAAGCTGAGGTAGCATCCTTCTGTGAAACATTCCTCGATGGTAACTCCATAATCACCCTACCAAATCATGAAATCGTGTCGTGTGATCGCAATTGTAGGGGCGTAGGTGTCGCCATTGCTATTGCAAAACACATTAAATTCTGTGTCCCAAAAATCCCACAGCTAATAGATTTATGCAAAGAAACCGGCGTTGAACTTGCAGTTGTTGAATTGTTCCTTCCGAACTCTCAAACCCTTTTTGTTTTCTCGCTGTATAGTCCTCCTAGATCTTCTACAAACTACACGGCACCTTGCTTCTGGCAAAATTTTCTTCCTCCTAAGTTCTAAACTCCAACCAGCAGTCATCTGTGGCAACTTCAATGGGAAAAGCCCCTTGTGGTGTAATTCTCACCCTCTCTCTAATAGAGAAGGGAAAAACTTAGAGCACGCGCTAGTCAACTCCTCCTGGGTAGTCCTTAACAATGGCAGTAACACATGGTCTTCCGCAGACCTCTCTAGGTCCTCCGCGATAGACCTCACCATAGTTTCCGACGTTCTTGCACCTCAGTGTACCTGGAAGGTGTGCGACTTCCACTATGGTAGTGATCACTTTCCAGTAGTCACCGCTATCTCCGACAGGTTCTCTGGTCGCATTCCTTGCCGGCCCTACTATTCTGTAAAACAAGTGTGTTGGAAGGACTTTCAAACCAAGTGCCAAGAAGGGGTGGTCACTCTCCCTCCACTGGGCTTTTCAGATGATGTAAGTTTCGCCTACTCCAAGCTTGTGAGTCTTGTTGATGACTCCCTCCTACAGACAGGTGCTACCCGCACAACCTCCTCGAGAGCCTCCAGAAGGCAACCCACTTTTTGGTGGGATGTTTCTTGCTCGGACATTTATGCCCGCAAGAAAGCCGCATTTGCACAGTTTCGTTCACACCCTAACATAGACAACTTAAACAACTACAGTCGAGTTGCAAATGAGGTGTCTAAAGCCCTGAGAAAAAAGAAACGCCTAGCCTTTCGCAAATACTGCGGCTCTCTACACGCCAACTCGGACGTTGGGTCCGTGTGGAGTACTGTCAAAGCCTTCTCTTGTGCGCGTAACAAGCCAAGAGATGAAGGCAATAGAAACTGCCTCGATTTGGGAGGTTTTCGGAAAGCTTTTGACAAAATTTTTAAACTAAAGGCCGATACGAGCATTAAAATACAGGTTGGTCGTGTATAATAAGTTGTCTTTATTCAATAAATATAGACGTTTCAGACAAATACGCTAAACTCGCCTTGACCTAACTGAACCTCACTCTGAAAACAATCTGGATGTCTCCTCGCTGTTTCCTACTCTTAGGTCGGACGTGTTGGACAGGGCCAGGAAATACCTACTCGAAAAAGCAACTGTCAAGGGAGCCGTGTACTTTCAGAGAAAGCCTGTACCCTTGAGTAAGCCTTGGTTTAACAAGATAAAGAAAAAGAAAGTGCTACCCCGTCCTTTGGTCACACTTGTGTCTAGAGTGCGCTCACACCATACGGCAGTCAATTTGCACTTAAAGGAAAAAGGCATTGTAGCCTCCTCGGAATGCCCATGTGGTCATCCAACACAAGACATAAACCACGTCTTTTTTCAGTGTCCTAAGTACAAAGCTCAATCTGACAAGCTAGTAATTGACCTATATCATAACGGCTTCAGCCCTCCCTACCGTGTAGAGGAGGTTGCCTTTTCCAAATGCTTTCGCGCAATGTATGCCCTCCTTTTATTTGTCAACTCTACCAACATCGGGCGTGTTCCGTTTGACCACAGTACGATTCGACACCGCTCTATTCGACACA